>NC_137690.1:36285847-36470847 GCF_963989245.1 Nansenia antarctica
GCTAGAGCCCGCGGACACGAGCCTCTGTTTCTAGGGTTGCCTAGCTTCCATGCCCCTGACTACAACACAATCATATTAAGAGTGAAGTTATTTTATAATAATATTAGAGTGAGGTTCTTTTTTGCGACACTCGGCCAAACATTTTAGGCTGTTGTCATGATTATTCTATATTTTAAAAATCCCTGTTCAACTCATCACGTTATTTCCTTTTAGTTTGGGCATCTAACCAATATCCGATATAAGAACCGATATCGTATACTATCACCTTTGTCTGTTTGGACATTTGTGTTATAATTGTGTTATAATGATAGCCTATAATACGAGGCCAACATGTTATTTGATAGGCGCCTGTATGGAGCCCAGAGCAGATAAAACAAACACATAATATCAATATCAAAGGATTACACGACGGAACACCAACAAACAATTATGTAATTATGAAGTAATATAATGTAATAATATGTGATACATATTATTATTATTATATTATTATTATTATTATTAGAATCCTTATTTTATTATTGACTGTCATGAGCCTATAGCCTAGGTCTGAAATTACATAATGTATCATATTTCCTATTTCTAGACAGTAGTTATATTGCCTATTTCATAAGGGCGTGATACCAAGTCGTTTTTTCCTATTTGTTTTCTGTACAAACAAAGGTTTGACATAATTCAGGTCTGACAATGTTCCATTTCAGTAAATTGTGATCAATAATCTAGCCTATGCAAACTTATCGTTGCATTCCAATTGAGAATGTTTCCATAAACATAGCCCATTCAATATTGACTGTCGCAGACAGAACTCATCAAACACCGCCAATAGCCTATAACACTCTTTTCCGAGTCGACTCTTTAAATCAAATATTTACATGTGGCAGTTCGCGCTTGTTCCCAGGGAAACAACCACGCTTCTTTTAGGGAATTCGTGGTTTTGACGAGGAAAGACCTCCCGTATCCTCCAATGGCGTGCCGGGTAAAGTGCTTCCCGCTCTCCCATCCGCCGGTGTGTGTATTTATAGAGTACCTGCCGCAGTGGAACAGGACAGGTGCGCCAGTCTGACAGGCGGCTCACGTCAGGTACACTCTAAGGACATTGTGAATTCGAATTTCCTAGCATTATGGAATGGAAGTTAAAGCGATATTACCGTTTTAAAGTAAAAACCGAGGACACAGTACTTTGGGTAAGTACAGTAGGCCTACATTAGAATAATTATTTTACTGCATTCTGTAACCGTCGATTTAAATCAAGTCTTCTAAAATAATGTCACTTTCATGGTCAGGAAAATATCATGAGAAGACTGCTGAGAGATATCGTGTGTAAAAGAAGACATTGCTCATTCAAAGCTTTGGCACTAAAGGTAAGGAGTTATTAATAACCTGGAAAGTTAAGTGTTAGTATAAGTGGCATGTTTGGGTAGATTTTGGTTCCAGTGCTCAAAGGAAAGACAGTGACATAGTGAGAGGATGATGACAGTGTGGCAGTGTACTGCTGCTGGCTGAATATGATAGACAGCTGTTAGCTACACTCCTCACTGTTGTGATCTGAAGCCCAGCTTTAAAGGACAAGGACACGTTGCTAATTGCTAAAAAATGTTTGACCAATAGAATAATAAAGGTTGGGTATGCGTGACATTGAGTGTAAAAGGGGAAGAGATGGGCTGATGTGAAATTGTGACTTGTGGTAGTAATGTCGGCCTAGTTCTGTCCTTGGCAGCCGCTTGCACTTTGACATCTGTTGCCCACTCAGCTCAACTTCACCAACCCCCCCCCCCCCCCCCCGCTCTCTCCCACCCAGCCCCCCCCCCTCTCTCCCACCCCACCCCCCCTCTCTCCCACCCAACCCGCTCCCACCGAAACTTCTCCCACCCAAAGCCCTCCCACCAATGCATAGACCCATGAGTGTTTCCAGAGTATTTATTTAGGTGGGTATGTGTGCATATAGGCCTATACATTGTTATAACGTGGTGTCAATGTAAAGTTAGGTTTATAAAGAAGCAATGCAATGTTAAGGGCTACAATAGATGCAATGTGACTGGTTAGGAGGCAGTGCAATGTTAGCTGGCTCTACATCTTGTCAGCTCACACTATGCTGTTACCTAACCACTCACCCAAAACTGTGCATATGGATTCATTCTACATTCATCCTACATCCACATCAGCTGGGCTGGATGTCAACTCCTCACACCAAAGAGTACATTGCCTGCTATGAGTAGAGTATCAACTGGAATATTCACCCATGTACAGTATAACCATTTGTCAAGATTGCCCAGATTCAGTCTTTGAGGGTCAGGTGCATAACTGTAAGGTGCAGTTGATAGACCTATTGATACAATAAGGTAATAAATCGCTCTACGAGTAGAGGGCTGCAAGGGAATTTTCCTGGATGCACAGTGTACAGGTTTACAGTTTACAGGTTGTTCGCCCTTGCTTGCTTGCGTGTTCTGTCATCATGTGGTTTTAAATGTCCATCTTAGTTGTTGCTTTATCTTCTTTACTCTCTGTGAAGCGCATTGGGTCACATTTTGTGAGAAATGTGCTATAGGCCTACAAATAAAACTTGATTTGATTTAATGGATATGCACCAAGTACGGCCTCTCTCATCAGCTGATTGGCACTGTTGAGGAAGCTACTCTGAAAACGTACAGTATTTAACTAGATTAACAATTAGAAAGACATTGAACTACACTAAAGCTACGATTGAGACAAGTAGGCCTATAGTTTGTCAGTTTCCATGTAGTGAACTACTTTTAAAGTAGCTTTAGTTTGACAAACTATAGGCCTATTTGACTCAATTGTAGCTTTAGTGTAGTTCAACGTCTTTCTAATTGGTCATTTCAGAGAATTTCTGTCAAATTCAATTATTAAACACACAACAGTCAGTTACTGTAAGATGACCAGTCCATGTGAAAGAAAACGTGTGACTGAAATTCTCTGAAATCACGGGAAGAGAAGAAGTTGGTGAGGTGGAGAAAAGTGGGGAGACCAGAGGCAGTGAGGAAATTGAAGTTCAAGGGCTGGAATCACAGTTTAATTCCAATGTTTTCAGTTTAGTTTTCTTTGGGAAGAATGTATTAAGTACTGACAGTAGCTTACTACACTGCTACATGGCAAAAACAATACAAAAGACTACAAGGATTTAAATGCAGTTAAACTTGAAGTTGAAGTTGAAGTACCTGTAGTGGAACTACTCCTCAACACTGCTGGTTGGGTGGCTGGAAGGCAGTGTCTTGTTAGCTGGTTGGTTTTGCTTTGCCAGCTTACCTGCTGCTGCCCTCTGACTGCCCATGCTAACCCTCCAGAGGTTCCACTGTACCACCAATTCAACTCTGCAATCTCACGCTTCAGCCTAAATCTGGTATTGGCTATACCAATGATCATTTGTATCAATTTACAGTGCAAACAATGCCAACAAACTCACTGTATTAGGGTTTACACAGTGAGATGTTAGCATATACAACGCTTCACTTTATTAGGATTTAAACAGTGAGATCTTAGCATACAATGCTACACTGTAGCTATCCTGTGTCATGATGAGGCAGTGCTGTGTTAGCAGGCTGTTTTGGGTTCAGCCGCTACGCATACTTCCATATCAGGGCATGTGACGACCTACACTGTCAATAACTGATGAATAAACACATTTATCAATCAACCATTCCTGTAAAAGACACACACACACGGCCCTCCAGTTGAATAGATATAGTGGTTGGTTAGACTCTGTCTCGACAGGCTTTATACTTTGGGTTTATTGTCTTTGTCATCTCCCTACAGATTATTTATGTGAATGAAATGCAACTAGCAATTATGAGTGCTGGAAACTTGTTCTATTGACATCCTCACTGTATCGATAGTGATATATTGTTGTTTGACTTCCTACTGACAAATGTACTTATTGTAAGTTGCTTTGGACAAAAGCGTCTGCTAAATGCCCTAAATATATAGTCAATGGAGAACAACCTAATCCCTCTCCTTCAAACCAGACATGCACACGTACACGTACACGTACACACACGCGCACGAGCACGCGCACACGCACACGCACACGCACACACACACACACACACACACACACACACACACACACACACACACACACACACACACTCAGCTCTTATTCTAGTCCTGCCTTCCATTGTCATCATTTTGAAAGTATTCTGAAATGTCCCCAGGATAGAAACAGTTGTGAGAGCGTCATGGTGTTGTTCAGAGGAGACATCTGTCTGCTGCCTCCCGCTGTCCTCAGACCCTCACAGCTCCGCCCTTCTCTTCAGGATGATCTGGCGGACCAGCACGGTCACCTCTTGACGCACGCTGTCCATGGGTTCTTCAGGTCGCCACAACCGAACAACTTTCCCTTCCGGACTTACTAGAAACTTCCAGAAATTCCACTTGGGAATTTTCTGCACAGAATCTGCATGAGGTCACAGAGAAACACCAATTATTTCCATTATGATTCTGAACCATCACTCCCTATTATCCTGTCCAGTGTATTATTATTATTATTATTATTATTATGTATTATTTATGATAGCAATCGTAAGGCTGCTGGTTCTATCCTCGCCTCAGGAGGGAGCTGCATGTGCCCCTGAGCAAGACACTTAACCCCTAATTACTCCAGGGGCGCTGATTATGGCTGACCCTGTGACTAGAGCAAAAAATACAAAATTCCAACAATTGATTGACAAGTTGATTGCATGGCAAATAAAACATTATTATTATAATTATTATTATTATTATTATTATTATTGTAACAAACGCCCCTGATTCCTAATGTTGATAGGGATTTACATTCAGACCAAGAGTCCGTGCTATTTGATTACCTGTGATGAATTTGAAGGCAGGGTCCGCTTCTGAGCCCATTATTTTAATCTTACTGAAAATGGGGAACGTGACGCCGAAGCTTGACTTGGCGTAGGCCTCGATGTCACGGCTGGTCCCAAGTTCCGTGTCCCCAAAGTGTCCACAGGGAAACGCCAGCACGTTGAAATGCGACGTCCCTAACTCTCTGTGGAGTTGCTGCAGGGAAACATAGTTGCTCTCAGTATCCTCGCTGTGACTCGCCACGTTTACAACCAGAGATGCCTGCGTACGGGAGAATGTGGAAGACTCAACATTTATGACTCAATTACAATTAAAACACTGAAAGAACATATTACTTACGGCACTATTGACTACTTATGAGTCAGACACAGCATTACTGCACTTTGTGACTTTATTTGACACTGTTTTCTGACTTACTTTGCCTCGGTACCTCTCCAATGAAACGATTCTCCCTTTTGCGTCCTTCACATCAAACGAATAAAAATCTTTCGGCTTTTTTAACGTGTCAAATTTGGTCTGCAGTAGAAATAAGCATCCCATCCCTATCGTCATACTCATGAGAACCGTGAACATTCGGACTTTTGGGGCCGAGGACTTGGTAGGATAGCCCCCTAAAGCCTCCATCTTGGAGGAGGAAAAGCGAACCTTGGGCGGTCGCATAGCGGAGGAGGTCCGCTTGGATCACATTTCACAATAAGGGGCGAGACCTTGGGTCGGTTTCGTGGCTGAACTATTCATAATAACATGAATTGTGTTTACTATTAATTTCAAATGTATGGTTCAAGACCTGTCAAGCGTCTAGCGGAATGTGTTTTTATATTCTTTCAGACGAGCAATGATGCACCGCACACCTCTTACAGACGCTTCAAGAGTCGGATAGTGCGGCGGCTGAGCGCAAAGCATCCAGTTGCCAGCAGCCCTGTGGGCAGGGGAGGGCAGTGTGACTTTGATACGGTGTGTCAGAGATTACCCATTGACTCGCCGCCAGGGGGCGCCGCACACTCAAAAACGGTGGCACAAGAGGACACGGAGTCAAGTCATCAAGGTGTTGCTCGCTATTCAGGCCTGGGTCGAAATGGTATTATTTCAATTAAAGGCTCTCTCAGTAATTGAACATTTGAAAATATGTGTAGTTGAATATTGGATTGTATTTGAAACATCAGTTATAAGTATCTTAACAGTATTTTCAATGAAGGGTTTAGAATTAGCTTGATATATTTAGAATCCTATTTTTTATTTTATTTTATTTTTTATTTATTTTAACTTATTTCACATTTCAATAGTGTCATGCAGATCAAGAATGGAGAGAGTCCCATTGCATCTTTTTAAAAACGTGATTAATTAATCAACGTTTCTGCACCCAGTGCCTTGTTTGCACTTTGGTTAGACATGTTGTCTTAACTCCTCTCAATGACGTTGTGCTGCCCTTACATCAAAGGTCACGTATACATATGTAGCAGTCAGTCAGTCATGTGCATGTTTGTTGGTGTCATGGTTTTAAGCTGACATTCTTCTGTGATCTTGGTTTGTCAGAGACGGCTCTGGAGGTCAAATGGCTACACAGTGATGACACTGGACGTGTCATAGCATCCAACACAGATGGAAGAAATGTCGCCGAACATGTCTGTTTGGTAAGATCACTGTGTTTTATAGACACTCTCTGTAAGTGAAGGTGTAGTGCCTATGTATGCACACTACAAAGAAATAAACTCCATTCATATCCATAACCTCCTGGTTATTTACCGTTGCCATTAAGTCTGTACACCAGGGACGTGCCGTCCATATAAGCAGAGGTAAGCAGTGCTTACCCAACGAAAAAATAAAAAAGGACCGTGAAAATATTTAAATAAAAGTGCATGTAACCGTTTGTTTGTTTTCATTAAAAGAGTCGTATTTTAGGTCCCAGGGCAGCAGGAGTCATTCATTTTGACGTTGCATTTTAAGCGCCACCTGTAGGAGTAAGCACTCCCTACTCTGCATTGCGTTGCATATAAGCACTCCTCTCTCTGCTTTCCCTCGCGTACATTCGAATGCGTGAACATTTATTTTTTATTTTTTTCCGATGCCTCAGCCCGCTGTTTAATGTTGCCAGGGTAAGCATGCTTACAGCCAATCAGTATAGGTCTTTCATTCCGATAAGAGCTACTGATTGGCTCTTATCACTTTCAAGTTCACTTAACATTTCACCTTACTTTCTCTCGCCCGGCAGAATAGCTTATGCCAGCTAGCTCAAACGATCTAAATAATAATAATCAATAAGGATAACTTGCTTGATTTTGTGAATATGGACATTACTCTCAGCGACCTAAAGGGATTTCGTAGACTGGACTGGACTGGAAAAACAGAACTACTGGCTAAAGGCCGCCCGGGAGAGTCGCTAGGGGCTCCAGCAAGCCTGGTATGAGCGGTGTATATGATTTATATGATTGGCGAGGCTGGTGGCGATCTGTGCTTGTTTATATGGTTTGATGTGATGTCAAGTGCCTGTGTGACAAAGTGTGAAAAGAAAGTGTGTTGTGAGTTTACTATGGAGGATGGAAATGGTGTGTGTCTGTGTTGTGCGTGTGTGCGTTTGCGATGTTGAAACTGGACTTGTAGATTTCAGCAGGCTGGCTACTTGAAAATATCTTTGAACAATGAGCACCCCTGATATAGTCGAAACTGGCAACTGTTTTTTTTGTTTTTGGTAATCTGATCACAAAGTGACACTATCGTTTATTAGCGGGTTCTAGGGCATCAAAATTGCATTTCCTTGAAACTGCGTTCACTGATAGCGTGTATGTGTAATTACGTGTATTTCTATATCTTATGCTTACCCAATCTAAAAGCTCACGGCACGTGCCTGCTGTACACAGTATCAATTATGACTGCAATCATGATTCCATTGAAGTCTAGCTTTGAAAAGCAAATTCAGATTTTGGGTCAATCGACACATTTTCAGAGAGTTCTCTATTTATGAGGCAACACTTTAGTGAGATCACACCCTCTGTGGAAGGACACTATCCACCATGTCACTAAATAAGCAGTGTCTCTATGGCATCACTACTACTGAAGGTGAATGTCTCTATGGCATCACTAGTACTGAAGGTGAATGTCTCTATGGCATCACTAGTACTGAAGGTGAATGTCTCTATGGCATCACTAGTACTGAAGGTGAATGTCGCTATGGCATCACTAGTTCTAGATGCGAATGTCTCTATGACATCACTAGTACTGGAGGTGAATGTCTCTATGACATCACTAGTACTGGAGGTGAGTGTCTCTATGGCACCACTAGTACTGGAGGTGAATGTGTCCATGACATTACTAGTACTGAAGGTGAGTGTCTCTATGGCATCAATAGTACTGGAGGTGAATGTCTCTATGACATCACTAGTACTGGAGGTGAATGTCTCTATGGCACCACTAGTACTGGAGGTGAATGTCTCTATGGCACCACTAGTACTGGAGGTGAATGTCTCTATGTCATCACTAGTACTGGAGGTGAGTGTCTCTATGGCATCACTAGTACTGGAGGTGAGTGTCTCCATGGCATCACTAGTACTGGAGGTGAGTGTCTCTATGGCATCACTAGTACTGGAGGTGAATGTGTCTATGGCATCACTAGTACTGGAGGTGAAAGTCTCTATGTCATCACTAGTACTGGAGGTGAATGTCTCTATGTCATCACTAGTACTGGAGGTGAGTGTCTCTATGGCATCACTAGTACTGGAGGTGAGTGTCTCTATGTCATCACTAGTACTGGAGGTGAGTGTCTCTATGGCATCACTAGTACTGGAGGTGAATGTCTCTATGTCATCACTAGTACTGGAGGTGACTGTCACTATGGCATCACTAGTACTGGAGGTGAGTGTCTCCATGGCATCACTAGTACTGGAGGTGAGTGTCTCTATGGCATCACTAGTACTGGAGGTGAATGTGTCTATGGCATCACTACTACTGGAGGTGAATGTCTCTATGTCATTACTAGTACTGGAGGTGAGTTTCTCCATGGCATCACTAGTACTAGAGGTGAATGTCTCTATGGCATCACTAGTACTGGAGGTGAATGTCTCTATGGCATCACTAGTACTGGAGGTGAATGTCTCTATGTCATCACTAGTACTGGAGGTGAATGTCTCTATGTCATCACTAGTAATGGAGGTGAATGTCTCTATGTCATCACTAGTACTGGAGGTGAATGTCTCTATGGCATCACTAGTACTGGAGGTGAATGTCTCCATGGCATCACTAGTACTGGAGGTGAATGTCTCTATGGCATCACTAGTACTGGAGGTGAATGTTTCTATGGCATCACTAGTACTGGAGGTGAATGTCTCTATGTCACCACTAGTACTGGAGGTGAATGTCTCTATTTCATCACTAGTACTGGAGGTGAGTGTCTCTATGGCACCACTAGTACTGGAGGTGAATGTCTCTATGGCATCACTAGTACTGGAGGTGAATGTTTCTATGTCACCACTAGTACTGGAGGTGAATGTCTCTATTTCATCACTAGTACTGGAGGTGAGTGTCTCTATGGCATCACTAGTACTGGAGGTGAATGTCTCCATGGCATCACTATAACTGGAGGTGAATGTCTCTATGGCATCAATAGTACTGGAGGTGAATGTCTCTATGGCATCACTAGTACTGGAGGTGAACGTGTCTATGGCATCACTAGTACTGGAGGTGAGTGTCTCTATGGCATCACTAGTACTGGAGGTGAATGTCTCTACGACATCACTAGTACTGGAAGTGAATGTCTATGTCATCACTAGTACTGGAGGTGAGTGTCTCTATGGCATCACTAGTACTGGAGGTGAGTGTCTCCATGACATCACTAGTACTGGAGGTGAGTGCCTCTATGGCATCACTAGTACTGGAGGTGAATGTGTCTATGGCATCACTAGTACTGGAGGTGAATGTCTCTATGACATCACTAGTACTGGAGGTGAATGTCTCTATGTCATCACTAGTACTGGAGGTGAATGTGTCTATGACATCACTAGTACTGGAGGTGAATGTCACTATGACATCATTAGTACTGGAGGTGAATGTCTCTATCGCATCACTAGTACTGGAGGTGAGTGTCTCTATGGCATCACTAGTACTGGAGGTGAGTGTCTCCATGGCATCACTAGTACTGGAGGTGATTGTCTCTATGGCATCACTAGTACTGGAGGTGAATGTGTCTATATCATCACTAGTACTGGAGGTGAATGTCTCTATGACATCATTAGTACTGGAGGTGAATGTCTCTATGACATCACTAGTACTGGAGGTGAATGTCTCTATGACATCACTAGTACTGGAGGTGAATGTCTCCATGGCATCACTAGTACTGGAGGTGAATGTCTCTATGGCATCACTAGCACTGGAGGTGAATGTCTCTATGGCATCACTAGTACTGGAGGTGAATGTGTCTATGGCATCACTAGTACTGGATGTGAATGTCTCTATGACATCACTAGTACTGGAGCTGAATGTCTCAATGGCATCACTAGTACTGGAGGTGAATGTCTCCATGGCATCACTAGTACTGGAGGTGAATGTCTCCATGGCATCACTAGTACTGGAGGTGAATGTCTCTATGGCATCACTAGTACTGGAGGTGAATGTCTCTATGGCATCACTAGTACTGTAGGTGAATGTCTCTATGGCATTACTAGTACTGGAGGTGAATGTCTCCATGGCATCACTAGTACTGGAGGTGAATGTCTCTATGACATCATTAGTACTAGAGGTGAATGTCTCTATGGCATCACTAGTACTGGAGGTGAGTGTCTCCATGGCATCACTAGTACTGGAGGTGACTGTCACTATGGCATCACTAGTACTGGGGGTGAATGTCTCTATGGCATCCCTATTACTGGAGGTGAGTTTCTCCATGGCATCACTAGTACTGGAGGTGAATGTCTCTATGGCATCACTAGTACTGGAGGTGAATGTCTCTATGGCATCCCTATTACTGGAGGTGAGTTTCTCCATGGCATCACTAGTACTGGAGGTGAATGTCTCTATGGCATCACTAGTACTGGAGGTGAATGTCTCTATGGCATCACTAGTACTGGAGGTGAATGTCTCTATGGCATCACTAGTACTGGAGGTGAATGTCTCTAAGTCATCACTAGTACTGGAGGTGAATGTCTCTATTTCATCACTAGTACTGGAGGTGAATGTCACTATGGCATCACTAGTACTCGGGGTGAGTGTCTCCATGGCATCACTAGTACTGGAGGTGAGTGTCTCTATGGCATCACTAGTACTGGAGGTGAATGTGTCTATGGCATCACTACTACTGGAGGTGAATGTCTCTATGTCATTACTAGTACTGGAGGTGAGTGTCTCTATGGCATCACTAGTACTGGAGGTGAATGTGTCTATGGCATCACTAGTACTGGAGGTGAATGTCTCTATGGCATCACTAGTACTGGAGGTGAATGTCTCTATGGCATCACTAGTACTGGAGGTGAATGTCTCTATGGCATCACTAGTACTGGAGGTGAATGTCTCTATGGCATCACTAGTACTGGAGGTGAATGTCTCTATGTCATCACTAGTACTGGAGGTGAATGTCTCTATTTCATCACTAGTACTGGAGGTGAGTGTCTCTATGGCATCACTAGTACTGGAGGTGAATGTCTCTATGTCATCAATAGTACTGGAGGTGAATGTCTCCATGGCATCACTATAACTGGAGGTGAATGTCTCTATGGCATCAATAGTACTGGAGGTGAATGTCTCTATGGCATCACTAGTACTGGAGGTGAATGTGTCTATGGCATCAATAGTACTGGAGGTGAGTGTCTCTATGGCACCACTAGTACTGGAGGTGAATGTGTCTATGGCATCACTAGTACTGGAGGTGAGTGTCTCTATGGCATCACTAATACTGGAGGTGAATGTCTCTATGACATCACTAGTACTGGAAGTGAATGTCTATGTCATCACTAGTACTGGAGGCGAGTGTCTCTATGGCATCACTAGTACTGGAGGTGAATGTCTCTATGGCATCACTAGTACTGGAGGTGAATGTCTCTATGGCATCACTAGTACTGGAGGTGAGTGCCTCTATGGCATCACTAGTACTGGAGGTGAATGTGTCTATGGCATCACTAGTACTGGAGGTGAATGTCTCTATGACATCACTAGTACTGGAGGTGAATGTCTCTATGTCATCACTAGTACTGGAGGTGAATGTGTCTATGACATCACTAGTACTGGAGGTGAATGTCTCTATGACATCATTAGTACTGGAGGTGAATGTCTCTATGTCATCACTAGTACTGGAGGTGAGTGTCTCTATGGCATCACTAGTACTGGAGGTGAATGTGTCTATGGCATCACTAGTACTGGAGGTGAGTGTCTCTATGGCATTACTAGTACTGGAGGTGAATGTGTCTATATCATCACTAGTACTGGAGGTGAATGTCTCTATGACATCATTAGTACTGGAGGTGAATGTCTCTATGACATCACTAGTACTGGAGGTGAATGTCTCTATGGCATCACTAGTACTGGAGGTGAATGTGTCTATGGCATCACTAGTACTGGAGGTGAGTGTCTCTATGGCATCACTAGTACTGGATGTGAATGTCTCTATGACATCACTAGTACTGGAGCTGAATGTCTCAATGGCATCACTAGTACTGGAGGTGAATGTCTCTATGGCATCACTAGGACTGGAGGTGAATGTCTCTATGGCATCACTAGTACTGTAGGTGAATGTCTCTATGGCATCACTAGTACTGGAGGTGAATGTCTCTATGGCATCCCTATTACTGGAGGTGAGTTTCTCCATGGCATCACTAGTACTGGAGGTGAATGTCTCTATGGCATCACTAGTACTGGAGGTGAATGTCTCCATGGCATCACTAGTACTGGAGGTGAATGTCTCCATGTCATGACTAGTACTGGAGGTGAATGTCTCTATGGCATCACTAGTACTGGAGGTGAATGTCTCTATGGCATCACTAGTACTGGAGGTGAATGTCTCCATGGCATCACTAGTACTGGAGGTGTATGTCTCTATGGCATCACTAGTACTGGAGGTGAATGTCTCTATGGCATCACTAGTACTGGAGGTGAATGTCTCTATGGCATCACTAGTACTGGAGGTGAATGTCTCTATGGCATCACTAGTACTGGAGGTGAATGTCTCTATGTCATCACTAGTACTGGAGGTGAATGTCTCTATTTCATCACTAGTACTGGAGGTGAGTGTCTCTATGGCATCACTAGTACTGGAGGTGAATGTCTCCATGGCATCACTATAACTGGAGGTGAATGTCTCTATGGCATCAATAGTACTGGAGGTGAATGTCTCTATGGCATCACTAGTACTGGAGGTGAATGTGTCTATGGCATCACTAGTACTGGAGGTGAGTGTCTCTATGGCATCACTAGTACTGGAGGTGAATGTCTCCATGGCATCACTAGTACTGGAGGTGAATTTCTCTATAACATCATTAGTACTGGAAGTGAATGTCTATGTCATCACTAGTACTGGAGGTGAATGTGTCTATGACATCACTAGTACTGGAGGTGAATGTCTCTATGGCATCACTAGTACTGGAGGTGAATGTCTCTATGACATCACTAGTACTGGAGGTGAATGTCTCTATGGCATCACTAGTACTGGAGGTGAGTGTCTCTATGGCATCACTAGTACTGGAGGTGAGTGTCTCCATGGCATCACTAGTACTGGAGGTGAGTGCCTCTATGGCATCACTAGTACTGCAGGTGAATGTGTCTATGGCATCACTAGTACTGGAGGTGAATGTCTCTATGACATCACTAGTACTGGAGGTGAATGTCTCTATGTCATCACTAGTACTGGAGGTGAATGTGTCTATGACATCACTAGTACTGGAGGTGAATGTCTCTATGACATCATTAGTACTGGAGGTGAATGTCTCTATGTCATCACTAGTACTGGAGGTGAGTGTCTCTATGGCATCACTAGTACTGGAGGTGAATGTCTCTATGGCATCACTAGTACTGGAGGTGAATGTCTCCATGGCATCACTAGTACTGGAGGTGAATGTCTCCATGGCATCACTAGTACTGGAGGTGATTGTCTCTATGGCATCACTAGTACTGGAGGTGAATGTGTCTATATCATCACTAGTACTGGAGGTGAATGTGTCTATGGCATCACTAGTACTGGAGGTGAGTGTCTCTATGGCATCACTAGTACTGGATGTGAATGTCTCTATGACATCACTAGTACTGGAGCTGAATGTCTCAATGGCATCACTAGTACTGGAGGTGAATGTCTCCATGGCATCACTAGTACTGGAGGTGAATGTCTCCATGGCATCACTAGTACTGGAGGTGAATGTCTCTATGGCATCACTAGGACTGGAGGTGAATGTCTCTATGGCATCACTAGTACTGGAGGTGAGTGTCTCCATGGCATCACTAGTACTTTAGGTGAATGTCTCTATGGCATCACTAGTACTGGAGGTGAATGTCTCTATCGCATCACTAGTACTGGAGGAGAATGTCTCTATGGCATCACTAGTACTGGAGGTGAATGTCTCTATCGCATCACTAGTACTGGAGGAGAATGTCTCTATCGCATCACTAGTACTGGAGGTGAATGTCTCTATGGCATCACTAGTACTGGAGGTGAATGTCTCTATGGCATCCCTAGTACTGGAGGTGAATGTCTCTATGGCATCACTAGTACTGTAGGTGAATGTCTCTATCGCATCACTAGTACTGGAGGAGAATGTCTCTATCGCATCACTAGTACTGGAGGAGAATGTCTCCATGGCATCACTAGAACTGGAGTTGAGTGTCTCCATGGCATCACTAGTACTGTAGGTGAATGTCTCTATGGCATCACTAGTACTGGAGGTGAGTGTCTCTATGGCATCACTAGTACTGGAAGTGAATGTGTCTATAGCATCACTAGTACTGGAGGTGAATGTCTCTATGACATCACTTGTACTAGAGGTGAATGTCTCTATGACATCACTAGTACTGGAGGTGAATGTCTCTATGGCATCACTAGTACTGGAGGTGAATGGCTCTATGGCATCACTAGTACTGGAGGTGAGTGTCTCTATGACATCACTAGTACTGGAGGTGAGTGTCTCTATGACATCACTAGTACTGGAGGTGAATGTCTCTATGGCATCACTAGTACTGGTGGTGAGTGTCTCCATGACATCACTAGTACTGGAGGTCAGTGTCTCCATGGCATCACTAGTACTGGAGGTGAGTGTCTCTATGGCATCACTGGTACTGGAGGTGAATGTGTCTATGGCATCACTAGTACTGGAGGTGAGTGTCTCTATGACATCACTACTACTGGAGGTGAATGTCTCTATGGCATCACTAGTACTGGAAGTGAATGTGTCTATAGCATCACTAGTACTGGAGGTGAATGTCTCTATGACATCACTTGTACTAGAGGTGAATGTCTCTATGACATCACTAGTACTGGAGGTGAATGTCTCTATGGCATCACTAGTACTGGAGGTGAGTGTCTCCATGGCATCACTAGTACTGGAGGTGAATGTCTCTATGACATCACTAGTACTGGAAGTGAATATCTCTCTGGCATCACTAGTACGGGAGGTGAATGTCTCTATGACATCACTAGTACTGGAGGTGAATGTCTCTATGTCATCACTAGTACTGGAGGTGAATGTCTCCATGGCATCACTAGAACTGGAGTTGAGTGTCTCCATGGCATCACTAGTACTGTAGGTGAATGTCTCTATGGCATCACTAGTACTGGAGGTGAGTGTCTCTATGGCATCACTAGTACTGGAAGTGAATGTGTCTATAGCATCACTAGTACTGGAGGTGAATGTCTCTATGACATCACTTGTACTAGAGGTGAATGTCTCTATGACATCACTAGTACTGGAGGTGAATGTCTCTATGGCATCACTAGTACTGGAGGTGAGTGTCTCCATGGCATCACTAGTACTGGAGATGAGTGTCTCTATGGCATCACTAGTACTGGAGGTGAATGTCTCTATGGCATCACTAGTACTGGAGGTGAGTGTCTCTATGACATCACTAGTACTGGAGGTGAGTGTCTCTATGACATCACTAGTACTGGAGGTGAATGTCTCTATGGCATCACTAGTACTGGAGGTGAGTGTCTCCATGACATCACTAGTACTGGAGGTCAGTGTCTCCATGGCATCACTAGTACTGGAGGTGAGTGTCTCTATGGCATCACTGGTACTGGAGGTGAATGTGTCTATGGCATCACTAGTACTGGAGGTGAGTGTCTCTATGACATCACTACTACTGGAGGTGAATGTCTCTATGGCATCACTAGTACTGGAAGTGAATGTGTCTATAGCATCACTAGTACTGGAGGTGAATGTCTCTATGACATCACTTGTACTAGAGGTGAATGTCTCTATGACATCACTAGTACTGGAGGTGAATGTCTCTATGGCATCACTAGTACTGGAGGTGAGTGTCTCCATGGCATCACTAGTACTGGAGGTGAATGTCTCTATGACATCACTAGTACTGGAAGTGAATATCTCTCTGGCATCACTAGTACGGGAGGTGAATGTCTCTATGACATCACTAGTACTGGAGGTGAATGTCTCTATGTCATCACTAGTACTGGAGGTGAATGTCTCTATGGCATCACTAGTACTGGAGGTGAATGTCTCTATGGCATCACTAGTACTGGAGGTGAATGTCTCTATGACATCACTAGTACTGGAGGTGAATGTGTTAATGACATCACTAGTACTGGAGGTGAGTGTCTCCATGGCATCACTAGTACTGGAGGTGAGTGTCTCTATGGCATCACTAGTACTGGAGGTGAATGTCTCTATGACATCACTAGTACTGGAGGTGAATGTCTCTATGTCATCAATAGTACTGGAGGTGAGTGTCTCTATGGCATCACTAGTACTGGAGGTGAGTGTCTCCATGGCATCACTTGTACTGGAGGTGAATGTCTCTATGGCATCACTAGTACTGGAGGTGAATGTCTCTATGGCATCACTATTACTGGAGGTGATTTTCTCCATGGCATCACTAGTACTGGAGGTGAATGTCTCTTTGGCATCACTAGTACTGGAGGTGAATGTCTCTATGTCATCACTAGTACTGGAGGTGAATGTCTCTATGGCATCACTAGTACTGGAGGTGAGTGTCTCCATGGCATCACTAGTACTGGAGGTTAGTGTCTCTATGGCATCACTAGTACTGGAGGTGAATGTGTCTATGGCATCACTAGTACTGGAGGTGAATGTCTCTATTACATCATTAGTACTGGAGGTGAATGTCTCTATGACATCACTAGTACTGGAGGTGAATGCCTCTATGGCATCACTAGTACTGGAGGTGAATGTCTCCATGGCATCACTAGTACTGGAGGCGAATGTCTCTATGTCATCACTAGTACTGGAGGTGAGTGTCTCAATGGCATCACTAGTACTGGAGGTGAATGTGTCTATGGCATCACTAGTACTGGAGGTGAATGTCTCTATGACATCATTAGTACTGGAGTTGAATGTCTCTATGACATCACTAGTACTGGAGGTGAATGTCTCTATGGCATCACTAGTACTGGAGTTGAATGTCTCCATGGCATCACTAGTACTGGAGGTGAGTGTCTCTATGGCATCACTAGTACTGGAGGTGAATGTCTCTATGTCATCACTAGTACTGGAGGTGAGTGTCTCTATGGCATCACTAGTACTGGATGTGAATGTCTCTATGACATCACTAGTACTGGAGCTGAATGTCTCAATGGCATCACTAGTACTGGAGGTGAATGTCTCTATGGCATCACTAGGACTGGAGGTGAATGTCTCTATGGCATCACTAGTACTGTAGGTGAATGTCTCTATGGCATCACTAGTACTGGAGGTGAATGTCTCTATGGCATCCCTATTACTGGAGGTGAGTTTCTCCATGGCATCACTAGTACTGGAGGTGAATGTCTCTATGGCATCACTAGTACTGGAGGTGAATGTCTCCATGGCATCACTAGTACTGGAGGTGAATGTCTCCATGTCATGACTAGTACTGGAGGTGAATGTCTCTATGGCATCACTAGTACTGGAGGTGAATGTCTCTATGGCATCACTAGTACTGGAGGTGAATGTCTCCATGGCATCACTAGTACTGGAGGTGTATGTCTCTATGGCATCACTAGTACTGGAGGTGAATGTCTCTATGGCATCACTAGTACTGGAGGTGAATGTCTCTATGGCATCACTAGTACTGGAGGTGAATGTCTCTATGGCATCACTAGTACTGGAGGTGAATGTCTCTATGTCATCACTAGTACTGGAGGTGAATGTCTCTATTTCATCACTAGTACTGGAGGTGAGTGTCTCTATGGCATCACTAGTACTGGAGGTGAATGTCTCCATGGCATCACTATAACTGGAGGTGAATGTCTCTATGGCATCAATAGTACTGGAGGTGAATGTCTCTATGGCATCACTAGTACTGGAGGTGAATGTGTCTATGGCATCACTAGTACTGGAGGTGAGTGTCTCTATGGCATCACTAGTACTGGAGGTGAATGTCTCCATGGCATCACTAGTACTGGAGGTGAATTTCTCTATAACATCATTAGTACTGGAAGTGAATGTCTATGTCATCACTAGTACTGGAGGTGAATGTGTCTATGACATCACTAGTACTGGAGGTGAATGTCTCTATGGCATCACTAGTACTGGAGGTGAATGTCTCTATGACATCACTAGTACTGGAGGTGAATGTCTCTATGGCATCACTAGTACTGGAGGTGAGTGTCTCTATGGCATCACTAGTACTGGAGGTGAGTGTCTCCATGGCATCACTAGTACTGGAGGTGAGTGCCTCTATGGCATCACTAGTACTGCAGGTGAATGTGTCTATGGCATCACTAGTACTGGAGGTGAATGTCTCTATGACATCACTAGTACTGGAGGTGAATGTCTCTATGTCATCACTAGTACTGGAGGTGAATGTGTCTATGACATCACTAGTACTGGAGGTGAATGTCTCTATGACATCATTAGTACTGGAGGTGAATGTCTCTATGTCATCACTAGTACTGGAGGTGAGTGTCTCTATGGCATCACTAGTACTGGAGGTGAATGTCTCTATGGCATCACTAGTACTGGAGGTGAATGTCTCCATGGCATCACTAGTACTGGAGGTGAATGTCTCCATGGCATCACTAGTACTGGAGGTGATTGTCTCTATGGCATCACTAGTACTGGAGGTGAATGTGTCTATATCATCACTAGTACTGGAGGTGAATGTGTCTATGGCATCACTAGTACTGGAGGTGAGTGTCTCTATGGCATCACTAGTACTGGATGTGAATGTCTCTATGACATCACTAGTACTGGAGCTGAATGTCTCAATGGCATCACTAGTACTGGAGGTGAATGTCTCCATGGCATCACTAGTACTGGAGGTGAATGTCTCCATGGCATCACTAGTACTGGAGGTGAATGTCTCTATGGCATCACTAGGACTGGAGGTGAATGTCTCTATGGCATCACTAGTACTGGAGGTGAGTGTCTCCATGGCATCACTAGTACTTTAGGTGAATGTCTCTATGGCATCACTAGTACTGGAGGTGAATGTCTCTATCGCATCACTAGTACTGGAGGAGAATGTCTCTATGGCATCACTAGTACTGGAGGTGAATGTCTCTATCGCATCACTAGTACTGGAGGAGAATGTCTCTATCGCATCACTAGTACTGGAGGTGAATGTCTCTATGGCATCACTAGTACTGGAGGTGAATGTCTCTATGGCATCCCTAGTACTGGAGGTGAATGTCTCTATGGCATCACTAGTACTGTAGGTGAATGTCTCTATCGCATCACTAGTACTGGAGGAGAATGTCTCTATCGCATCACTAGTACTGGAGGAGAATGTCTCCATGGCATCACTAGAACTGGAGTTGAGTGTCTCCATGGCATCACTAGTACTGTAGGTGAATGTCTCTATGGCATCACTAGTACTGGAGGTGAGTGTCTCTATGGCATCACTAGTACTGGAAGTGAATGTGTCTATAGCATCACTAGTACTGGAGGTGAATGTCTCTATGACATCACTTGTACTAGAGGTGAATGTCTCTATGACATCACTAGTACTGGAGGTGAATGTCTCTATGGCATCACTAGTACTGGAGGTGAATGGCTCTATGGCATCACTAGTACTGGAGGTGAGTGTCTCTATGACATCACTAGTACTGGAGGTGAGTGTCTCTATGACATCACTAGTACTGGAGGTGAATGTCTCTATGGCATCACTAGTACTGGTGGTGAGTGTCTCCATGACATCACTAGTACTGGAGGTCAGTGTCTCCATGGCATCACTAGTACTGGAGGTGAGTGTCTCTATGGCATCACTGGTACTGGAGGTGAATGTGTCTATGGCATCACTAGTACTGGAGGTGAGTGTCTCTATGACATCACTACTACTGGAGGTGAATGTCTCTATGGCATCACTAGTACTGGAAGTGAATGTGTCTATAGCATCACTAGTACTGGAGGTGAATGTCTCTATGACATCACTTGTACTAGAGGTGAATGTCTCTATGACATCACTAGTACTGGAGGTGAATGTCTCTATGGCATCACTAGTACTGGAGGTGAGTGTCTCCATGGCATCACTAGTACTGGAGGTGAATGTCTCTATGACATCACTAGTACTGGAAGTGAATATCTCTCTGGCATCACTAGTACGGGAGGTGAATGTCTCTATGACATCACTAGTACTGGAGGTGAATGTCTCTATGTCATCACTAGTACTGGAGGTGAATGTCTCCATGGCATCACTAGAACTGGAGTTGAGTGTCTCCATGGCATCACTAGTACTGTAGGTGAATGTCTCTATGGCATCACTAGTACTGGAGGTGAGTGTCTCTATGGCATCACTAGTACTGGAAGTGAATGTGTCTATAGCATCACTAGTACTGGAGGTGAATGTCTCTATGACATCACTTGTACTAGAGGTGAATGTCTCTATGACATCACTAGTACTGGAGGTGAATGTCTCTATGGCATCACTAGTACTGGAGGTGAGTGTCTCCATGGCATCACTAGTACTGGAGATGAGTGTCTCTATGGCATCACTAGTACTGGAGGTGAATGTCTCTATGGCATCACTAGTACTGGAGGTGAGTGTCTCTATGACATCACTAGTACTGGAGGTGAGTGTCTCTATGACATCACTAGTACTGGAGGTGAATGTCTCTATGGCATCACTAGTACTGGAGGTGAGTATCTCCATGACATCACTAGTACTGGAGGTCAGTGTCTCCATGGCATCACTAGTACTGGAGGTGAGTGTCTCTATGGCATCACTGGTACTGGAGGTGAATGTGTCTATGGCATCACTAGTACTGGAGGTGAGTGTCTCTATGACATCACTACTACTGGAGGTGAATGTCTCTATGGCATCACTAGTACTGGAATTGAATGTGTCTATAGCATCACTAGTACTGGAGGTGAATGTCTCTATGACATCACTTGTACTAGAGGTGAATGTCTCTATGACATCACTAGTACTGGAGGTGAATGTCTCTATGGCATCACTAGTACTGGAGGTGAGTGTCTCCATGGCATCACTAGTACTGGAGGTGAATGTCTCTATGACATCACTAGTACTGGAAGTGAATATCTCTCTGGCATCACTAGTACGGGAGGTGAATGTCTCTATGACATCACTAGTACTGGAGGTGAATGTCTCTATGTCATCACTAGTACTGGAGGTGAATGTCTCTATGGCATCACTAGTACTGGAGGTGAATGTCTCTATGGCATCACTAGTACTGGAGGTGAATGTCTCTATGACATCACTAGTACTGGAGGTGAATGTGTTAATGACATCACTAGTACTGGAGGTGAGTGTCTCCATGGCATCACTAGTACTGGAGGTGAGTGTCTCTATGGCATCACTAGTACTGGAGGTGAATGTCTCTATGACATCACTAGTACTGGAGGTGAATGTCTCTATGTCATCAATAGTACTGGAGGTGAGTGTCTCTATGGCATCACTAGTACTGGAGGTGAGTGTCTCCATGGCATCACTTGTACTGGAGGTGAATGTCTCTATGGCATCACTAGTACTGGAGGTGAATGTCTCTATGGCATCACTATTACTGGAGGTGATTTTCTCCATGGCATCACTAGTACTGGAGGTGAATGTCTCTATGGCATCACTAGTACTGGAGGTGAATGTCTCTATGTCATCACTAGTACTGGAGGTGAATGTCTCTATGGCATCACTAGTACTGGAGGTGAGTGTCTCCATGGCATCACTAGTACTGGAGGTTAGTGTCTCTATGGCATCACTAGTACTGGAGGTGAATGTGTCTATGGCATCACTAGTACTGGAGGTGAATGTCTCTATTACATCATTAGTACTGGAGGTGAATGTCTCTATGACATCACTAGTACTGGAGGTGAATGCCTCTATGGCATCACTAGTACTGGAGGTGAATGTCTCCATGGCATCACTAGTACTGGAGGCGAATGTCTCTATGTCATCACTAGTACTGGAGGTGAGTGTCTCAATGGCATCACTAGTACTGGAGGTGAATGTGTCTATGGCATCACTAGTACTGGAGGTGAATGTCTCTATGACATCATTAGTACTGGAGTTGAATGTCTCTATGACATCACTAGTACTGGAGGTGAATGTCTCTATGGCATCACTAGTACTGGAGTTGAATGTCTCCATGGCATCACTAGTACTGGAGGTGAGTGTCTCTATGGCATCACTAGTACTGGAGGTGAATGTCTCTATGTCATCACTAGTACTGGAGGTGAGTGTCTCTATGGCATCACTAGTACTGGAGATGAGTGTCTCCATGGCATCACTAGTACTGGAGGTGATTGTCTCAATGGCATCACTAGTACTGGAGGTGAATGTGTCTATGGCATCACTAGTACTGGAGTTGACTGTCTCTATGACATCATTAGTACTGGAGGTGAATGTCTCTATGACATCACTAGTACTGGAGGTGAATGTGTCTATGTCATCACTAGTACTGGAGGTGAATGTCTCTATGGCATCACTAGTACTGGAGGTGAATGTCTCTATGTCATCACTAGTACTGGAGGTGAATGTGTCTATGGCATCACTAGTACTGGAGGTGAGTGTCTCCATGGCATCACTAGTACTGGAGGTGAATGTCTCTATGGCATCACTAGTACTGGAGGTGAATGTCTCTATGGCATCACTAGTACTGGAGGTGAATGTGTCTATGACATCACTAGTACTGGAGGTGAATGTCTCTATGGCATCACTAGTACTGGAGGTGAATGTCTCTATGGCATCACTAGTACTGGAGGTGAATGTCTCTATGACATCACTAGTACTGGAGGTGAATGTCTCTATGTCATCACTAGTACTGGAGGTGAATGTCTCCATGGCATCACTAGAACTGGAGTTGAGTGTCTCCATGGCATCACTAGTACTGTAGGTGAAAGTCTCTATGGCATCACTAGTACTGGAGGTGAGTGTCTCTATGGCATCACTAGTACTGGAAGTGAATGTGTCTATAGCATCACTAGTACTGGAGGTGAATGTCTCTATGACATCACTTGTACTAGAGGTGAATGTCTCTATGACATCACTAGTACTGGAGGTGAATGTCTCTATGGCATCACTAGTACTGGAGGTGAGTGTCTCCATGGCATCACTAGTACTGGAGATGAGTGTCTCTATGGCATCACTAGTACTGGAGGTGAATGTCTCTATGGCATCACTAGTACTGGAGGTGAGTGTCTCTATGACATCACTAGTACTGGAGGTGAGTGTCTCTATGACATCACTAGTACTGGAGGTGAATGTCTCTATGGCATCACTAGTACTGGAGGTGAGTGTCTCCATGACATCACTAGTACTGGAGGTCAGTGTCTCCATGGCATCACTAGTACTGGAGGTGAGTGTCTCTATGGCATCACTGGTACTGGAGGTGAATGTGTCTATGGCATCACTGGTACTGGAGGTGAATGTGTCTATGGCATCACTAGTACTGGAGGTGAGTGTCTCTATGACATCACTACTACTGGAGGTGAATGTCTCTATGGCATCACTAGTACTGGAAGTGAATGTGTCTATAGCATCACTAGTACTGGAGGTGAATGTCTCTATGACATCACTTGTACTAGAGGTGAATGTCTCTATGACATCACTAGTACTGGAGGTGAATGTCTCTATGGCATCACTAGTACTGGAGGTGAGTGTCTCCATGGCATCACTAGTACTGGAGGTGAATGTCTCTATGACATCACTAGTACTGGAAGTGAATATCTCTCTGGCATCACTAGTACGGGAGGTGAATGTCTCTATGACATCACTAGTACTGGAGGTGAATGTCTCTATGTCATCACTAGTACTGGAGGTGAATGTCTCTATGGCATCACTAGTACTGGAGGTGAATGTCTCTATGTTATCACTAGTACTGGAGGTGAATGTGTTAATGACATCACTAGTACTGGAGGTGAGTGTCTCCATGGCATCACTAGTACTGGAGGTGAGTGTCTCTATGGCATCACTAGTACTGGAGGTGAATGTCTCTATGACATCACTAGTACTGGAGGTGAATGTCTCTATGTCATCAATAGTACTGGAGGTGAGTGTCTCTATGGCATCACTAGTACTGGAGGTGAGTGTCTCCATGGCATCACTTGTACTGGAGGTGAATGTCTCTATGGCATCACTAGTACTGGAGGTGAATGTCTCTATGGCATCACTATTACTGGAGGTGATTTTCTTCATGGCATCACTAGTACTGGAGGTGAATGTCTCTATGGCATCACTAGTACTGGAGGTGAATGTCTCTATGTCATCACTAGTACTGGAGGTGAATGTCTCTATGGCATCACTAGTACTGGAGGTGAGTGTCTCCATGGCATCACTAGTACTGGAGGTTAGTGTCTCTATGGCATCACTAGTACTGGAGGTGAATGTGTCTATGGCATCACTAGTACTGGAGGTGAATGTCTCTATTACATCATTAGTACTGGAGGTGAATGTCTCTATGACATCACTAGTACTGGAGGTGAATGCCTCTATGGCATCACTAGTACTGGAGGTGAATGTCTCCATGGCATCACTAGTACTGGAGGCGAATGTCTCTATGTCATCACTAGTACTGGAGGTGAGTGTCTCAATGGCATCACTAGTACTGGAGGTGAATGTGTCTATGGCATCACTAGTACTGGAGGTGAATGTCTCTATGACATCATTAGTACTGGAGTTGAATGTCTCTATGACATCACTAGTACTGGAGGTGAATGTCTCTATGGCATCACTAGTACTGGAGTTGAATGTCTCCATGGCATCACTAGTACTGGAGGTGAATGTCTCCATGGCATCACTAGTACTGGAGGTGAATGTCTCTATGGCATCACTAGTACTGGAGGTGAATGTCTCTATGTCATCACTAGTACTGGAGGTGAGTGTCTCTATGGCATCACTAGTACTGGAGATGAGTGTCTCCATGGCATCACTAGTACTGGAGGTGATTGTCTCAATGGCATCACTAGTACTGGAGGTGAATGTGTCTATGGCATCACTAGTACTGGAGTTGACTGTCTCTATGACATCATTAGTACTGGAGGTGAATGTCTCTATGACATCACTAGTACTGGAGGTGAATGTGTCTATGTCATCACTAGTACTGGAGGTGAATGTCTCTATGGCATCACTAGTACTGGAGGTGAATGTCTCTATGTCATCACTAGTACTGGAGGTGAATGTGTCTATGGCATCACTAGTACTGGAGGTGAGTGTCTCCATGGCATCACTAGTACTGGAGGTGAATGTCTCTATGGCATCACTAGTACTGGAGGTGAATGTCTCTATGGCATCACTAGTACTGGAGGTGAATGTGTCTATGACATCACTAGTACTGGAGGTGAATGTCTCTATGGCATCACTAGTACTGGAGGTGAATGTCTCTATGGCATCACTAGTACTGGAGGTGAATGTCTCTATGACATCACTAGTACTGGAGGTGAATGTCTCTATGGCATCACTAGTACTGGAGGTGAATGTCTCTATGGCATCACTAGTACTGGAGGTGAGTGTCTCCATGGCATCACTAGTACTGGAGGTGAATGTGTCTATGGCATCACTAGTACTGGAGGTGAATGTCTCTATGACATCACTAGTACTAGAGGTGAACGTCTTTATGACATCACTAGTACTTGAGGTGAGTGTCTTCATGGCATCACTAGTACTGGAGGTGAGTGTCTCTATGACATCACTAGTACTGGAGGTGAATGTCTCTATGACATCACTAGTTCTGGAGTTGAGTGTCTCTATCTCTATGTCATCACTAGTACTGGAGGTGAGTGTCTCTATGACATCACTAGTACTGGAGGTGAGTGTCTCTATGGCATCACTAGTACTGGAGGTGATTGTCTCTATGGCATCACTAGTACTGGAGGTGAAAGCAGGAAAGTAGAAGCTGAAATCCCATTCCCTTTTATGAGGTCATTGCATGTGAAGTCTCTCTATCAAGTCATGTTAATGAGAGCGTGGGCTCTCTGAAGTCAGAGTAATGGGTTCTAGCAGGTTGTCATTAAGAACTGCCCTCATTTTAAAGCTACAACCATTTATTAGCAACCCCCCCCCCCCCCACACACACACACTAGTTGAAAATGACAGCATGGTCAGTCATTTCTCTGGGTCACACTGTAAGGCATTCTGGGTCACACTCTAAGGCATTCTGGGCAACAGGTGGGTTAGGAGAGGCTGGTCGCCAATCGATAAGTCGATGGTTCGATCCTTACACCAGGAAGGAGCCAGATGTGAGCTGGTGACTGGAGGGTTGCTAGCATCATATCTAAGGTGCCTACCACTGCCATTGTCTTATCTAATTATTCTCTTCATGATGAACTGTATAATAGAATGAAAAATTGTAATTGAAATTGACTGAATTGAGTTGAGCTACATTTGATCTTAATCTTGCTCCCCATGATAGAACACTGTCTGTGGGAACACATTTCTTTTATACTGATAGTCAGTGTTGTTTTGCAGGACTGGGAGTGGACAGACCCAAGAGATGGGGACAGACATACTGACAGTATGAAATAATTACCTTTCCTTTTATAACTTTTTATGTACCCATGGTAAATGTATTATCTTATCTAAAGAGGTGTGTTAATGCATTCCTAATCTTTTTAGCACAATTGGCTTTGCCAGCACTGATAATGTTTTTGCCAAAATACATTTTCCACATTTATTACGAAGATACTAAGTTATAACATGTACTTAAATACTGTACACTATCTCAGAGTACTTTGTAAACCTAGCACAATGTTACTAAGTATCCCAATTGCATTGAAACGACATGAACAGTAGTGGATATAATGCACTGTGCTGTGTTTCAGGCCCTGATAATGCACTGTGCTGTGTTTCAAGCCCTGATAATGCACTGTGCTGTGTTTCAGGCCCTGATAATGCACTGTGCTGTGTTTCAGGCCCTGATAATGCACTGTGCTGTGTTTCAGGTCCTGATAATGCACTGTGCTGTGTTTCAGGCCCTGATAATGCACTGTGCTGTGTTTCAGGCCCTGATAATGCACTGTGTTGTGTTTCAGGTCCTGATAATGCACTGTGCTGTGTTTCAGGCCCTGATAATGCACTGTGTTGTGTTTCAGGCCCTGATAATGCACTGTGCTGTGTTTCAGGCCCTGATAATGCACTGTGCTGTGTTTCAGGCCCTGATAATGCACTGTGTTGTGTTTCAGGTCCTGATAATGCACTGTGCTGTGTTTCAGGCCCTGATAATGCACTGTGCTGTGTTTCAGGCCCTGATAATGCACTGTGTTGTGTTTCAGGCCCTGATAATGCACTGTGCTGTGTTTCAGGCCCTGATAATGCACTGTGCTGTGTTTCAGGCCCTGATAATGCACTGTGCTGTGTTTCAGGCCCTGATAATGCACTGTGTTGTGTTTCAGGCCCTGATAATGCACTGTGCTGTGTTTCAGGCCCTGATAATGCACTGTGCTGTGTTTCAGGCCCTGATAATGCACTGTGCTGTGTTTCAGGCCCTGATAATGCACTGTGTTGTGTTTCAGGCCCTGATAATGCACTGTGCTGTGTTTCAGGTCCTGATGCTGCACTGCATCCGTTCACTATTGTGGACAGGGTTCCAACAGTTCCACAGGGCAGCTCAAAGCCACAGATGACGCTGGCAGTGCCTTCACTGCTGGATGATTACTGTAAGTGGAATTCAGAGCACAGAACCCATGACAACATGGCTTTATAGACTCATGTAGGTTGACTGTTGACCCCTCAGTGAGTTTCTTCATAGAAGCAATAGTGTATAAGCAGTTAGCATTGGTTGAAAAGCATACACAGTTGTGCTTTGCACTGCAAGCAAATCAAAAGACTAAGCTTAATAATGAACACATATTTATAACCAACAATTTGGTGATTTATTACATTAAAAAATGACTGAAATGAAATCAATTGATATCTAAGAGCGGTTGTTTTTGATAATTGTTGTCTAAAATACAGTTTAAAAAGCACCGTAGCGACGGCGGTTGTCAAGACATAACAGCTGTTAAAATTCTAGGCCCATTTTAGAAGCAGTGTCCAGAGAAATATTTCTCACTCCTCTTATTCAACTCAAAAGTCCCCGACCACACTTTATGTTTTTCAAACTATCACTCAAATCGTTGAATTTTGATATGTGTGTCTTTGCCAATATCTTGTCTACAACAAATTGAAAACTGCTAACATTCGGTGTTGTTGGCATTGGGAGTGAGGTTATTCACCTGGTTGTACTGAGCCAGGCGGTCGACTTCACTCCTGAAGGCCGTCTTGTCGCCGTCGGTGATCTGTGAGTGGTGCTGAGAGTGTCCACGCTGTTGTGGGTGTACAGGGAGTAGAGGAGGGGACTTAGGACATAACCTTGGGGGCTCCTGTGCTGATGGTCAGAGGGGCGGAGGTCTTAGAGCCCATCTTCACCACTTGTTTACGGTCTGACAGAAAGTCCAGGATCCAGTTGCATAGGCTGGGGTCGATGCCTAGCTTGTTGTCCCTGTGCTTGCTGTAGAGTCTGGAGGGACTATGGTGTTGAATGAGTCTGGAGGGACTGTGGTGTTGAATGAGTCTGGAGGGACTGTGGTGTTGAATGAGTCTGGAGGGACTGTGGTGTTGAATGAGTCTGGAGGGTCTATGGTGTTGAATGAGTCTGGAGGGACGATGGTGACACCACCGTACTGCGCACGCTTTAAGCACCCGGCCTGGAATTCCATCTGGCCTGGCTGCCTTGCGGATGTTGATGCGCTTGAAAACCTCACGCACTTCTTCTTTGTCATCTCCCCGAGCGAATCGTTTGCCGAAAAAAAAAAAAAAGGTTTAGAGTATTCAAACTGTTATTGCTCCTGGCTTTCCTTACAGACACTCACCTGCTGGACTGGAGTGTGAGGGGGATGGTGGCGTTAGGTCTGGGATCTGCCATCTACCTGTGGAATGCAGACTCACATACTCCTGTAGGACACATCCACCAGAGAGCACCACACATTCTAACACCACCTGGTGGTCCACGTCACCTGAGACAGGCTCCCTCCTCTTTATCTTGGAGCAGAGGTGGCTGCACCCTCGGTATTGGGACCAGGGAGGGGGAGGTGCAGGTAAGTCCAATCATGAGGTACTCTAATTATGGTCCAGCTATGCCAAATATGTTTGTATGTGGATTGTGTGTTAAATTGTGTGGGTGTTGTGTTTTTGTAGTGTCTTGCATTTGCTAGAGCTCTTTTCGTGTTTGTGAATGTAAGTACGTATAGGGGAGGGTGCAGAGTAATGACTATTTGTGTTATACTAGTATATGTGTGTGTGTGTGTGTGACACATTTCTCCCTCTCTTTCTTTAGTTGTGGGATGTAGAGAGCAGGACTATGGTGAGGAGTATGAAGTCACACCTCTCTGTCGTGGGCACACTGAGCTGGAAGCAGCACGTCGTCAGCAGGTATGACTGACCTCAGGTGACCTGATCTGGGTCTCAATACTCCTTTTCACACATTGGGCCCTGTACATGACACGGAAACCTGTTGTTCACACAGGAGCTAAATACCTTAAGATTCCCGTGTTGTACCTTTTCACATGTCAATTGCATTCTCGGGTTTGCACGAGCTACTTAAATCCGCATTCAACTGAATAGAGAACTGGAATGTAGTAGACGTGAATTCGAATGAGAGAGGCGCGTGAGACTGCCATATGAGGGGAAGAGCGGCAGTTGCTATGGCCTTTGTTCAGGCGCAGTTGGGTGTGTGTAAATTACATACGCAATAGTGATCATACCTCTGTTTTATATGTATTTATCATCATATTTTTCACATTAAATTAACAGAGAGTTAACTCGCATTATGCTTACCATCACCAAGTTTGCTTGCCAACTAAAGCACTTGATTACCATTGATATAAACATACTATACTAGTCCAAAAGCACAGTATAGGAGAACTTGGTGATGGTAAGCATAATACGAGTTAACTCAATTAGACATATTGCTAGTAACAATAAACAGACGGAACAGCGCAGTGCACACTGTATTGTTGGCCTGAGTAAGCACAGTTGAAGCAAGGGAGTGACTGGAAATGCCACTGGTGCGCACTGCGTAAACATATCACAAATGTGCATTTGATAAGTAATCTAGCTAAGTAAGTAAGCTAGCTAACTATGATTGGAAATTAAGTAGTATCCAGTTCAGTGGCGTACGGCAAAATCCCGAGGCCCCCCCGCCGCCCCTGTCGCAACAGAGGTTAAAAAAACTTGCATTTGTTAGAGTCCAATGCGTTATTGACATTGCGAAATTTCGCAATATGCACTCTACATTCTAAATGCTTGACTTAGCAAAAGGTACAAACAAGTGAGAGCAATAACCTATAACTAAAACCAAATGGTAGACTACATCAGTAGAATGTATTATAAGTAGAAAAGTACAAGCTTTATTTCTTTTAACAAAGTGTGGTGTGCACAGCAGTGGGATATCTGTAAACATACAATCTGTAGACTCTCCGCTAAGGGTTGCCAGATGGGATTGAGGATTTCCAACCTTACCAATCTAAAAACGTCTAAATCCACCAAAAACCAGCCCATCTGGCTACCCTGTCCCCGCTGCATCAGAGTCTACTTGTTGCGCAAAATTGGCCAGGGTTTGTCAAATCCTTTGTTGGACATCTCGTTTCTTAAGTCCTGGTATATTGTGGCATTTCTTTACTGTTTGCCATCTGGTCTAGCAATACCCAGGGAGACGCAGACAGCAGAAGTAGAATAGAATAGTAGAATAGAAAAAGAAACAGCTATATATAGCCTAACCATGCTGAATGATGTACCTGTATGATGCACTGACAGTCTGTGACTGTGAACCTGGCCGGACCCTGCCCTTCTGCCTGAGTTTGAGTGTGATGCTGCCCAAATAAATGTTATTGTTTAGTGCTGTACGCTTTCGTGGTATTATATTGTGTGAATTATCATCTGTATGTTGTTTTTCTTTCACTCGACTAACCGTCGAGATAATACTTGAGACATGTACTTCCGTAAACATTATTATTATTTTTTTTAATTTTTTTACAATATCGGACCGACAGTCCCACATATAGCGGCTATAATGTCCGAATAGAGAATCTACCACCACCTAAAGAATGCTTATTGTACTTGTATCCATGTTGAGAGTGAATGACACAGGAACAGACAATCAGGCAGCAAGGTGCACCGAAGCGAACTGACGCTGAACCCCTCATATAGGGCTTTCACACCGGCAAACTGGTTTGAAAAAAATAACACCAGCTCAGGAAATCATTCAAACGTAATGTTTACTTATATGTGACTGCAACACACATATGAACAGTAACAAATGAAATTCAGTTACATTTTCTGAAAAACATTGACAATCAAAATCGGCGCAAAACAAACAGAATCCGCTTGATCTTGGAGGGCGAGGGGTGGTGGTGCATAGGCCTATGTTCCTGAAACAACAGAGCAAACACGCTATTAGGGATAATAATTACAATGAACCATTCATTCATATAATAAATATCTCTAATAATATCAAATAATATTCTTACCTTTAACAATGACCAAAACGTCCTCTCCTCCTGGCATTAGTCTGTGCGAAGTCCTTCACTATGTTTGTTAAGTCCAATTGACGTGCGCGCTGGCTTTCAATGCTGAGCATCGCTAGTCCGGATAGTCTGTCCTGGGACATGGTGCTTCTCAGATAGCTTTTGATAATTTTCAGTTTTGAAAACGATCTCTCTGCACTTGCCACTGTGACAGGTATGGTTAAAAAAAGCTTGAGAGCAGTAGCCACGTCTATGACACTGGGCAGGATAGATGCATGTCTCAGGAGCAGGAGCTCTGTCAGATCTTTGATTGAACCCTTTTCAATACGTTTTATTTCTGACCTCAGAGCATTTCGAAAGGAAAGAAGCTGTGATGGAAAATCAGAAGAAAGGTCATTATTGTAGATCAAGGCTAGTGTCTCAGCGGATGCGTGCAACGCATCATCCTTTCCCAGTGAGCAAAATTGCGTTGAAAAGACGTCTAAAAGACGACTCTCCCCTACGTCTATTCTACAACCGGATTTGGTTGACGTTGCAAGGTGAAAAGACGTAGTTTTCAGGTCGTTGAAAAGACGTGGTTTTCAGGTCGTTGAAAATACATGGTTTATAGGTCGTTGAAAAGACGTGGGTTGCCTGTATGAGTTCACTGGGATGTAAACAACGGAATCTCAACTGTATCCATTCCTCTGAATCGGTGTCTGAGTTGGGAAACAATGGTGTCAATGCACACAAAAAAGACTCCTGCTTTAAAGCTTTCCTCTGGACTTGTGAGACGCTGATCCTCACTGAGTTCATCAAAGTGACGCTTTGTACGTCTTGTGCGCTTCTGGGTGAAATGACAGTTTGTGCCCCAAGAAGCTGCAAGTTCCTGTGCTGCGCTTTTTATGTGTTCGAACTCACCCCTTAGCTGCGATAACGTGTTGCATGCCGTGCTCAGTAGGCCTGCTGCATGGAAAAGGTCCATGTCTTTCTTCTGAAATAACTTAGATACTATATTGATAGACTCCAGAATCTTTTCCTGCATCACAGTAATCATTGCGAACTCAAAGGTTTCAATTGACTTAATAAGTCCAGTGGCTTCTGCACGTTCATCTGCTTTAGTTGATTGAAGACTGATTTTGGTCAGTGCCTGTAAGATGTCAGCATAGCGAAATCGAAGCGCGTGAATAGCATCGTGCCTAGAGCTCCAGCGCGTTGGACAAAGTCGTTTTAGTGTTGGCTTAGAATTAAAATGGTTTTCCAACATTTCCCATCTTTTGATGCTCTGACTAAAAAAAAAGTAAAGTCTCTGGACAATGTCATAGTAGTTATTGATTTCTGCAATCGGTTGGCAAGCATCGGTCAACACTAAATTCAGATTATGTGCAGCACAATGTATATATACAGCAGTGGGTTCTTTGTCGAGGATCCGTTTCTGCACACCAGAATAAATGCCACTCATCACGCTGGCTCCGTCATATCCTTGCCCTCTGCATTTTTTAATTGACAGCCCTTCCCTCTCTATCCTTTCAAGGATTGTTGCTTCTAGTCCTCCTGCCGAATGATCTGAGACATTCTCAAATCCTAAAAAACTCTCATTAATGTCAACTCCGGTAGCGTTGTCGTTGTCGTCTTTACGAATTGTGATATATCTGAAAACTTGACTGAGTTGATCGACCTTACCTAAATCCTGAGTAGTGTCTGTTGGCGTTGTGGAAGCCATGCTTACTAACTGTCTCTGGTAAACAATAAATACACACGACTGCTCGCATCGGTTAACATTCCGGAAAGAGAAAGATTTATTTGGCGCTCTCACATTTATAGACATGAACGTAATTAACATACGTAAACCAGCGTATGACAACACACAGCGTGAGTATGCAAATGAGGTCAACATTCAACACCCCCACTTGATCTCAGACTATACAATACCGTAATGAACAAGGAACTTTGACAGACACTTTAATAGATCACACACCCAACATGAATTGCATGAATCTCTCCATCTTGAACTTGGTCATTGGTTTCGTCATAGCATCTGCCACCATATCTTCTGTAGGACAGTACTTATGACTTTACCATCATTTACTGCTGAACGAACAAAATGATATCTAATATCAATATGTTTGGACCTTTGGCGGCACACTGGATCTTTTGATAAAGCAATTGCACCTTGATTATCTTCAAATATTTTCACTGGTGCATATTGACCATTGTTCTCCATCCCATTCATTAATTGTATTAGGTATAAACTCTCTTGTGTGGTCGCAGCCAGCGCCATGTATTCTGCCTCGCAGGTTGACAAGGCTACTGTAGCTTGTTTCTTTGATTTCCATGAAATCAGTGGGCCATCATCTATTAAACTGAAGCAATAACCAGTCGTGCTTCGTCTGTCACTTAAGTCAGATGCCCAGTCGGAATCACTATACCCCACAAGATGGAGATCTGTCTCACTCTTCCTGTAGCATAGCTTGTGGTCTACTGTGGCCTTCAAATACCTCATTACATGTTTATATCCTTTGGCTACATATCTAGCCTTGTATGTTTCAGATTGATCTGTACTGGTTTTCATCCGTCTACCGCCCACTTCCCGTTTACCTTCTGGTAGGGTGGTCAAAGTAAATGTATCGTTCTCTCTAAGAGAATCCATCTCCTCATGCATGGCCTTAGCCCAGTTGTCTGCCTTGTCTGAGCTCATTGCTTCTCTGAAGGTTTGCGGTGTGTCACATACTCTGTAGCAGTAATCTACACTAAATGACACATGATCATCTGAACTCTCATCAGTAACATACTCAGAGAGGTACCGTGGGGCTCTCTTATCTCTCCTCGGGTAACAAGGCTCACCTCCCTCAATCTGAATATTGTCTGGTCTATCAGAATTATCAGGATCCTGAGACACGCTTGTCTTTTCTGTCACCTCTGCTCGTGTGCTAGGGATACTTCTCCCCCCAGGTAAGTCGTCATCATCAGTCATAATTGGGTCTGTCTGCGTCTCTTTTACCAAGACAGGCTTTGTGGCAAACCTCACTAGCCTATGTTTCATGACCTTCTTAGTGTCTGGGTTGTACACTAAATATGCGGGGCTATTTTTGTCGTATCCTACAAAAATCCCTTTCTCACTTCGTGGGTCCAGTTTCTTTTTGTCCTGTCGGTATGCGTAGCACGCCGACCCAAATACCCTCATCCTAGATAAGTTAGGTTTCTTGCCTGTCAGCGTGTGAAATGGAGTTTGCTTAGTTCTGTTATTAAAACACCTGTTGCGTATTACTGCCGCTGTCTGTACAGCATACGTCCACATCTCCTTTGGCAGATTGCTCTCAATTAGCATGCACCGTGCCATATCAAATAGTGTGCGCCAGTTTCTCTCAGCCGTGCCATTTTGGTGTGGCGAATACGGTGCTGAGAACTCATGTCTAATGCGGTTCTTGTTAAGCAGAGATTGAAACTCCTGTCCTGTAAACTCAGTCCCATTATCGGACCTAATGCACTTCACCTTTCCATATGGTGCTATATCTGCGAGGTATCTCTCTGTAGCTTTCGCCGTATCACTCTTAGTTTTTAGGAAGTACACAGATACTGCACTTGAGTAGTCATCCGTAAAAGCTAGGGCATATTTAAACCCATCTTTGGCTACTGGGTCAATAGGACCAGCCAAATCTGTATGTACAAGTTCAAATGTTTCCCTCGCTTTTGTGTCTGGTTCCCTATTTCTGCTCTGAACGAATTTACCTTGTGTGCATATTTCACAATTCATTTTAGTCTTATCAATTTTACCCTTTATCTGCATTCCCTTTACAACATTCTGTAACCTGGAAACATCATCATAATTACAGTGCCCAAGAATTGTGTTCTACGTTTGGATATCATAACAGCCGTTACATGAATCATCAGTTACTACAGGAGCATCACTCACAGTGTTTAAGTAGTAGAGCCGGTTGTGTTCTTTAATGTCGAATTTCGTGCCACTCTTGTGGATGAGTTCGTCATGTCCTTGTTTGAACTTGATTGAAGCTCCGTTGGCGGTAGCTGCTTTTACCGAGAATATCTCTCGTGGGTAAGATGGTATCAGGAGTGCGTTCCTCAGCTTGGCCTTCACCACTTTCCCAGCGCGATTCACCAGGTTCACCTCTGCGTCGCCCCTTTTGATCGCCACGCCGCTTGTCCTGGTGCCATCCGCCAACTCGATGAAGTGCTTCTCTGGCTGAAACGTGTCGTCGAACTTCTTGAATTTGTGTATGTCCGTTATTATGTGTGACGTTGCTCCGGTGTCCACCATCAGCCCTTTGTGCTTGGAACCGGCTAGCTGGACGTCGCTTGCTTTGAAGGCATATGCGTGTTCCTCTTCATCGTCACTTTCTTCATCGACCACTTGCTTTGCGTTGTCTCGCCTTTTACTCCTGCGGGTTGCATCTGTGTGTGTGGACCTCTTGCAGTATCCACACCATTTCACTTGCTTCTGGCGCTCGCCGCGCCGACATGCCCGGGCGATGTGTCCCTTCTCTCCGCAGTTGAAGCACGTGGCGTCGAATCCTGTAGTCCTCTCTCTCCCTCGGCCATCGGAGGCACTCGCTCTCATCACGTTGTCCTCTGTGTCAGCACGATACTTTTCGGTGTCCCCGAAACTTCTGAGCTTTGTCTTAAACTCAGTAAAAGTCAAATTCTCGTCGCCCTGTGTAACGTGAATACTGAATGGCTGAAAAGAATCGGGTAGTCCCTTTAGGATCATAGTTATCAATAGTCCATCACTGAACTTCTCGTCAGCTTTTCGAAGTGCTGTGACTATTGTTTCTGCCCTGATAATGTACTCAGTCACACTTTCAGTTGCAGACTTCTGCAAAGACGTTAGCTCTGTGTATAGGCTAATCACTCTGGGTTTTCCCTTACCCGCGTAATAGTCCCTCAGCATTTGGAAAGCCTTTCTCCCGTTGTCTGTTGCCTTTCGCATGATTATGGACAGGCTTTTGTCGTCCAAAAACGGGATAAGTTCTGCGTAAGCTTGTTCATTCTTGTCGAGGTCCGCTCCGTCTCTCTCATCATCCGACTCTGCTTCAGAGTCAGGGTTGTTTAGGATCGTATCCTTCAGTCCCATCAAACGTAGGTAACCCAAAAACTTTGTCTCCCATAGTTCGTAATTTCTCTCGTCTCCATCAAAGCACAGTCTAGACCAGGGGTGCTCACACTTTTTGGAACCAAGATCTACTTTTCAAGTTGCCAGTCTGCCAAGATCTACCAGTCTAGTTTCAACATCGCAAACGTACATGCACGTACTACAAACACACACACACACACACACACACACACACACACACACACACACACACACATTTGCCAGTCTGCATAGGGAGCCATAGCACAAACCCTCCCTCTCTCTCCCCCTCTCTCTCCCTCTCTCTCTCTCACTCTCTTACACACACACACACACACACACACACACACACACACACACTCACTTTCTCTCACTCTGACTCTCACTCTCACTCTGACACACTGACAGCCAGTCTGCAGTACCATAGCCAACTACTGATCCAACAAACAGAAAAGTAAACCAGATACAAAACAGGTAGTTCCCTAGTTTGAAAGGAGGAAATAAATGCATTTCTCTACCTTAGTGGGAGACCTGGCACTGGGAGGAGGCAGCTAGTTTCTAATAGTCAGGGCTGTAGGAGCTGGTTGCAAGGTGTCATCAGCCACTGTGGATCTGTCATCGAAAAGGCAATCTGCAGCCTCGAGAAACTTTTTTCACAATTTCGCCGTCTTTGAATGACTTCTTGTGTTTAACAAGAACGTGACTGACGCGATAAGAAGCTATCGTTGCAGCCGTACGTTTTCGCTCTTTTGCCACATTTCCCTTCTTCGAAATAGCCATCGTAGATTTGCTGATCAGACAGACGCATTTCCAATATCACATCGTGTAAAAAAGTCCTCCTCCCATTCTGGATGGAAGTTATACGTTATTGGTTTCTTACTTGGTCCAGCTTCCCCACTCATTTGTATAGCCTTTATTTAGTATTATATAGTAAATAGTAGAAATTGGAAGGCTAACTAGGTAATTAGTCTCGCCGGTATTTTGTATTTTGTAGTTGGTGCTGTTGACTGCGCATGCGTGGTGAACCGTGTGTTAGGTGTAGGTGAAAAGATCAGATCTCAGACTGGCTTACCTGTACGTCAATCAAGTGGCAAAAGCCATAGTGAGGATGGATGATAGGCGAACTTTTTTTTTCGTTTTCGTTTTTTTTTTTTTTTGTTCAATGCCATGCGATCTACCCATACTACCTTTGCGATCGACGTATTGGGCACCCCTGGTCTAGACCATCTGCTTCCTCCTACTTCACGCCTGGGACCATAACCTGTTGGCGGTGTGGAAGCCATGCTTACTAACTGTCTTTGGTAAACAATAAATACACACGACTGCTTGTTGTGTCCTGTTTATACCGCCAGTGGGCGCTAGTATGATAGTGATGTATGCAGTGACGGAAGTGATGTATGCACTTACGGATGTGAAGAGGAGGAGTTGAATAAACGTGCGAAGTGAAGAGCAGCTGCGTGTCTCCCGGTCTCATTCTTTCCAAACTACTTTCTTACTACAGAATACCACATTTTTGGCGACGAGGATGGCTATTTCCGTACCCTTACCTACACCGTTCATGCCTGTGCCAGGCGAACCTGCTATTTCTTTTCCTACTTGGTTGAGAATGTTTGAAAATTACATGCTCGTAATTGATGCTACCGGAGAAAAATGGCCGGAGGAAAGAAAGCGCGCGGTTCTTCTACATGCTCTTGGGACCGAAGGACAAAGACTGTTCTACACTCTAAAGGATACGGGTGTTACCTACACTTCTGCCGTGGATGGACTGAAAAAGTACTTTGTTCCTAAGGTGAATGTGATTGCTGAACGTCACAAATTTCGACAGAGAGCTCAGGGTCCTGACGAGACGGTTAATCAGTTCCTTGCTTCATTACGCGAGCTAGCTGCAGCTTGTGAATTTGGCGTCATGGAGGAACAAATGATTCGTGAGCAACTGATTGAGCGTGTTGCTAATACACGCATACGAGACAGACTTTTGCTTGAATCGGACTTGTCTCTGGACAAAGCTACTTCAATGGCCTTACAAATCGAGGCTGGACTACGGAACTCCAACGTTCTCTCTGGAGCTACAGCTTCGGTGAGAGCCATCGAGAAACAGCCGACGAGGAGGAGGTTCGACAAGGGCAAGAAGAAAGCTCCGACGACGACTGCACCTGCCACGGTCTACAGCCAGCCAGCTACAACTGGGAATCAGCGCGCCTGCTCCCGATGCGGATCCACAGGACACTTAGCTAACAAGCCTACATGCCCGGCTGTTAAGGTGACTTGCAATACATGCGGAAAAGTTGGACATTTTTCCAAGGTGTGTAGATCGGCTCAAAAAGAGGTGCGTGAGGTAGTGGTGAATGACGTTACTGTGCTTTACATGCAGGGGGCCGTCGTGAATGATAAAATTATGTGTACTGTACGAGTTGATGCAAATTATCATTCCCATGATGTTGAGCTGATAGTGGATACAGGCTCATCTGTTTCTATTATTCCAGAGAGTACTTACCAGACACTTTTCCATACATGTGTCCTTGCTGAGCCTACAGTGAATCTGCTTACTTACTCCAGAGAGAAAATTCCTGTTAAAGGTTGCATGCATGCTACAGTTGTTCATAATGGACATTCAGTTACAGGTTCATTGATAGTGGTTGAATCAGGAAATGCATTGCTGGGACTAGATTTATTTGTAGCATTGCAGATGTGCATTGAGGGTAACAAAATTATTACTGTTAGCTCTGCTAGCTCTCCTACTGTGCTCCGAGCACCTACTGTACAGAGTACCACTCCACAGACCGAACCAGAGGTTCTAGTACAGGAGTTAGGGTGTGCAAAAGGTTTTATGCACAAAATACAGGTTAAACCAGATGCTGTGCCAGTACAGCAGAAACTGAGGAGGCTTCCGTTCTCAGTGAGGCAGGCTGTGACCGATGAGCTCGCAGATCTACAGGAAAAAGGCGTTATAGAACGTATAGACGCATCTCCATGGGTTTCCCCTATAGTTGTGACCCAGAGAAAGGGGGGAGGAAAGCCTCGCCTGTGTGTTGACCTCAGAGAACCTAATAAGGCAATCATCAGTGACTGTCATCCCTTACCGCACATGGATGAACTGTTCGCTGAGCTCCGTGGAGCCACAGTCTTTTCTACTATAGACTTAGCCTCTGCTTATCACCAGTTGCCATTGCATCCAGATAGCCGTGATTTAACTGCGTTTATCACGCATGAGGGTCTCTTTCGTTTCTGCCGAGTGCCATTTGGCCTCGCGTCTGCTCCTTCAGCTTTTCAGAAAATGATGTCGACAGTACTGACAGGCCTGCCAGGCGTACAGGCCTACCTGGATGATGTGATTTGCTACGGCATCACACAGCAGGATCACGATGTCAGCCTACGGAGAGTGCTACATGCTCTAAATGAAGTGGGACTTAAACTGAACATGCACAAGTGTAAGTTCAACCAGAAAGCTCTGCGCTTCCTGGGCCACACTGTGTCCAAAGATGGTCTTCATCCTGACCAAGACGGGGTCAGTGCTGTGGCGAACGCGCCTGCCCCGCACGACACATCCTCCCTGCGGTCCTTCCTAGGACTTGCATCGTGGTATAGTAAATTCATACCTGACTTCGCTACTGTGGTGGAACCGCTACGTGCTACACTCAGGGAATCTACTGACACTAAGTTTGAATGGACAGCGGATGCAGAGTCCAGTTTTACTGAGGTTAAGAGACTGATTACTGAGAGTCCTACCTTAGCATTATATGATCCTGAGTTACCTACTTATGTCACTACCGATGCTTCTAACTATGGATTGGGGGCTGTAATGAGCCAGATTCACCCAGACAATACAGAGAGAACCATAGCTTTTGCGTCCAGGACACTTTCTCCTGCAGAGAGAAAGTACTCTACCGTCGAGCGTGAGGCGCTGGCATGCGTTTGGGCGGTGGAAAGGTGGAGAACCTACCTGTGGGGACATCGTTTTGTCCTACGCACAGACCACCAAGCGTTGACAACCCTACTCACTTCCAGGGGTACGGGTTGCGCAGGTCTGAGAATAGCGAGATGGTCTGCACGTCTACTATGCTTTACTTATGATGTCACTTACCATCCAGGGAAACGTTATGTGACTGCTGACTGCTTGTCCAGACTCCCTCTGCCTTCGACAGGAGAGGTGGAGGAGGAGCCAGACATGGTGGCTACTGTGTTCACAGGTTCCTCACATGCCATATCTGTGACCGAGTTCACTGCTGCCTGTGAGGCCTGTCCTGAACTGACTCAACTGAGACAGCAGATACAGAAAGGTTGGCCAAAATGCAGTAAGAATGTGACAAAGGAACTTGCTCCATATTTTAGAGTGAGAGATGAACTGGCTGTGGATGAACTACTTGTCATGAGAGGCCCCGACCGGGTGGTGGTTCCTACTACACTACGGTCTAAAGTTGTACATTTAGCTCATGAAGCGCATCAGGGAATAGTGCGTACTAAACAGAGACTACGAGAGCTATATTGGTGGCTGCAAATGGACAGCTGTGTCCAGACATTAGTAGGCTCATGTGTACCCTGTCAATATAATGACAAAACAGCCAAAACTGCGCCTGCACCACTTACCCCAGTGGAACTGCCAGGTGGACCATGGGAGAAGGTGGCCATTGACATTGTTGGTCCCTTTGACTGTGCGACATGGGACTGCCGTTATGCTATTACACTCACAGACTATTACAGTAAGTGGCCAGAGGTGGCGTTTGTCTCTACTGTAACTACAGAGGCGGTTATTAGCTTCTTGACTACAGTGTTTAGTCGTGAAGGTAACCCTTCCTTCCTGGTCTCTGACAACGGATGTCAGTTTACCTCCCATGCTTTTGCAAGCTTTCTGGGAGAGAGAGAGATAAAGCACCTGCGTTCCAGTGTTTATTATCCAAGAGCCAACGGGGCTATTGAGAGATTTAATCGAGTTTTCAAAGAGTGTATTCAGACGGCTGAGAGAATGCACAAGCCATGGAAACATGCAGTAACAGAGTTCTTACTGAACTATCGCGCTACGCCGCATGCTACTACAGGAGCTACTCCCTTTGAGTTGCTGAGGAACAGAAAGATGCGTACAAAACTAAATGTCCTCCCTGTCTCACAACAAATTAAGTCACATGAGAAAGTGCAGGAGACAGTGAGACGCAAGCAACAGGAGAGTAAGGAGTACACAGACAGAATGAGGGGAGCGAAAGTGCCCATGTTCCAAGTGAATGACACCGTACGTGTCCGCAGACCGGAGCATGTAAAAAAGGGATCATCAAGATTCACAGAACCGCTGACAGTAGTTAGTAAAGCAGGACAGAATACATACCTGCTCAGTGATGGTCGAAAATGGAATGCATCCAAGCTTACACGCTTCCCCAAGGATGCTCTGTCTGGCACCAGTGGTGAAAAGGAGATTGAGCTAGAGGAGTTCATGGTGCCCGAGACAGAGAATGTGTTTAATGAACCAGGTCCAAGAAGGAACCTTAGAGTCAGAAACCCACCTAGGTGGCTGGTAGACTTTGTGCCGTAGAGAACGTACAAAAAGGGTAGGATAGAACACGGTTCTAACTTAGTACAAAAAGGTCCTACAATGCAATGACAAAAGTGAATGTTCATTTCATGTTTCACTGTCATAAACTGTTTATTGTTGTTATTCATTCTGCTGATTCATTCATTTTCATTTCCTTCGTTTTCATTTTATTTCAATTGTACTGACACCAGTCTACAGAATATTGCATTCTTTGAGTACTGTAATTCCTTTAAGAAAGGGGGAAATGTTGTGTCCTGTTTATACCGCCAGTGGGCGCTAGTATGATAGTGATGTATGCAGTGACGGAAGTGATGTATGCACTTACGGATGTGAAGAGGAGGAGTTGAATAAACGTGCGAAGTGAAGAGCAGCTGCGTGTCTCCCGGTCTCATTCTTTCCAAACTACTTTCTTACTACAGAATACCACACTGCTCGCATCGGTTAACATTCCGGAAAGAGAAAGATTTATTTGGCGCTCTCACATTTATAGACATGAACGTAATTAACATACGTGAACCTGCGTATGACAACACACAGCGTGAGTATGCAAATGAGGTCAACATTCAACAGTGTCCATTATTATAGAATAAAATTCGGCTTCCTTTATTTCATTAACAATCTGGTCCCGTACTTTCTGTGATAGCAACGCAATCAATTCGTTTTGAATTGAAGGGCTTAAATAATTAACGTTGCTTCTTCTATCAAGTAACTCTTGCTAAATGGGATCATATCGAGCTAACAACTCTATTACTGACAAAAAATTCCCACTGTTTATCTCACCCAGTTTCTCACGATGCCCTCGAAAAGCAAGGTTACAAGAAGCCAATGTCAGTGTGACGTCTGTGATCCTGGTTAAGACTTGGGTCCAAAAGCTAACCTGGCGTTTGTACTCGCTATCAAGTTGTGCATCCACTGTAAGGTCGTTTTTCCAGGTATTGTATGCCACACATGCTGCTAGATGACTGCGGGACGATTCGTGTGTCTTTATTTTGCCTGAGAGGCCTTGCCAGTCATTAATTCCGACAGTCCAGGAGAGCTGGACCTCCTATCCGCAAAAAGCCAACACGGTTCACAATAGACCTGGTCCATCTTTGGAGAATAACATAGCCATTTACGAGGGATCTTACAACCCAGCATAGACCGTTTGCAATAATAATCTTGTGAGAAACATCTGCCGTTTTTATCCCTCGGAAAGGGTCCCTCGGGTTTACACGATCCCAACTCAAGTACGGTCCTCTTTAGAATAGGATCCGTTAAATCCACTGGGAAATTGGCTCTGTCTGATGGATAGTGTTCACCTGTGGTTGTTGTTATCTTCTCTAGATTAATAATAGCATCCTCAGACTCCTCGCCTGGTTGATCAGTGGGAGTGCAGCTAGTAGACTGGTCAGGTGGCGGGTCCTCGTTGTCGTCGGCCGGGTCAGCCTGCGCCATGCCAGCTGCAGTAACACTGGCCTCCACAGTGGTGCTGCTAGCAACAGGTGCATCAACGACGTTTGTCCCTGACCCAGTGCTAATCGCATCCCTACCCGCGTTAGTCTCAGAAGCTGCATTGGGTAAAAGAAAATATGAAATTTTTCGAAGTTTCGCTGAATTTTGTTCCTTTTTATAGGAAAGTTCCCGTTTTTGCGCACCGCTGAGGTATTTTCGCTTGCTCATTTTCCTTGTGTCTCGCTGCCAATTGAGCCTACGTGTGACGTCAAAGTCATGTTGCTATTGGATACGGCTAACTATGTATATATTTTTTAATATAGGCCTATATATTAAAATTAAGGTTGACACAATGAAGGGCCACTTATTTTCTTTGTTTTATATTTTAAACATATATTTTTTTTTAAATAATGTATCCAATGTTAGGGGGCCCCCTAGTGGCTGGGGCCCCGCGGTGCGTCGCTTGCGGGCCCGTCCGCTACGCCACTGATCCAGTTGTGGAATTATATTTAGTAGTAGCGATATTCGGGGTCTGGGGCAGGTCTTATGCGCTCTGCGCTCCGGGCTCTCTCCCTGCTGATTGCGTGATAAAGGACAGCTGTGGGAGGAGATGGTGTGGGTGCTCCGTAATGCGTCTATAACACAAAATGTACAAGTAAGTAAGCTAGCTAACTATGATTGGAAATGAAGTAGTACCCAGTTGTGGAATTATATTAATCACTACTTTGGCTGATGTGATGTGGGTTAACTAGCCAACTCTGTAACATCAGCGGACCAAACCAGAAGTACAAAGTGAGAAACTACTCGCTGTGATTGGTTAACTTGTTCCACATGAAAACGTCTTGCGTCAGACATACGCAACCCTTTACGTGCCAGACCAGGCAATGTTCAGGCTTCTGTTCACACCTAAGCCTTCCCTATAAATTCCATGGAATCACACAAGGTCTTGACCAGGGTAATTGCCTAAGCGAATTTCCTTCTAAATTCTGTTCACACATGCCCCTTACTGGGAAAGCTCTTATGTGTGAATGGGGTTTACTGTAACATGGCTTCCTCGCCTCCCCTCCTTTCCTTCATGAGCCCTGATGGAGGAAAGACCAGATAGAGAGGTGTGTTATATCATGTGATGGAGGAGAGGACCAGATAGAGAGGTGTGTTATATCATGTGATGGAGGAGAGGACCAGATAGAGAGGTGTGTTATATCATGTGATGGAGGAGAGGACCAGATAGAGAGGTGTGTTATATCATGTGATGGAGGAGAGGACCAGATAGAGAGGTGTGTTATATCATGTGATGGAGGAGAGGACCAGATAGAGAGATGTGTTATATCATGTGATGGAGGAGAGGACCAGATAGAGAGGTGTGTTATATCATGTGATGGAGGAGAGGACCAGATAGAGAGGTGTGTTATATCATGTGATGGAGGAGAGGACCAGATAGAGAGGTGTGTTATATCATGTGATGGAGGAGAGGACCAGATAGAGAGGTGTGTTATATCATGTGATGGAGGAGAGGACCAGATAGAGAGGTGTGTTATATCATGTGATGGAGGAGAGGACCAGATAGAGAGGTGTGTTATATCATGTGATGGAGGAGATGACCAGATAGAGAGGTGTGATATCATGTGGCGGCTTGTTTCAGATCAGTGGCAATAAATGTAAGGAGAGGAGGAATGGAGACCGTTCAAGACTATGGCTCACAGGCATGCTGTGTTCAGGTCTATGAAGATGGCTGCTGAATGGTGATATGATCATGCTGTGTTCAGGTCTATGAAGATGGCTGCTGAATGGTGATATGATCATGCTGTGTTCAGGTCTATGTAGATGGCTGCTGAATGGTGATATGATCATGCTGTGTTCAGGTCTATGTAGATGGCTGCTGAATGGTGATATGATCATGCTGTGTTCAGGTCTATGAAGATGGCTGCTGAATGGTGATATGATCATGCTGTGTTCAGGTCTATGTAGATGGCTGCTGAATGGTGATATGATCATGCTGTGTTCAGGTCTATGTAGATGGCTGCTGAATGGTGATATGATCATGCTGTGTTCAGGTCTATGTAGATGGCTGCTGAATGGTGATATGATCATGCTGTGTTCAGGTCTATGAAGATGGCTGCTGAATGGTGATATGATCATGCTGCTCCTCCCCTGACAGCGGCTCTGTTCTAGGACAGATCCATCACCACGACGTCCGGGCAGCCACGCCCCTGGTTGGTGTGGTGCATCAGCAGGGGGGTGTATGTGGTCTGGAGTGGTCTCCGGGAGGGGATAGGCTGGCCAGCGGCTCCACAGACGGCCTCCTCAGCATCTGGGCCAACGACCCAGGGGTCTCCACCAGGGCACACCCACCCATCATGACAATGACCCAACCCAGCGCTGTCAAGGTCAGTCGCCTCGGAACCCTTCTTCTGGTTCACCAGGAAATGAGGGCGGTTGTAACAGGTGGTTTAAGGTGGACCCAAGTGCAGAAAGGAGACAGAACTACAGAGTCCAGAGTCCATCCTCAAACGTAGCTTTACTTAAACACAGGGAAACACGGGGGAACACAGGAAACACAGGAAACACAGGACACACAGGAAACACAGGGGAACACAGGAAACACAGGGAAACACAGGAAACACAGGGAAACACAGGAAACACAGGGAAACACAGGGGAACACAGGAAACACAGGGAAACACAGGAAACACAGGGAAACACAGGAAACACAGGGGAACACGGGGGAACACAGGGAAACACAGGTGGGGTAATAAGACACCAGGGTAATAAGACACAAGGGTAATTAGACACCAGGGTAATAAGACACCAGGTGGGGTAGTAAGGCACCAGGGTAATAAGGCACCAGGTGGGTTAATAAGACACCAGGGTAATAAGACACCAGGTGGGGTAATAAGACACCAGGGTAATAAGACACCAGGGTAATAAGACACCAGGTGGGGTAATAAGACACCAGGGTAATAAGACACCAGGTGGGGTAATAAGACACCAGGTTAATAAGACACCAGGGTAAGAAGACACCAGGGTAATAAGACACCAGGTGGGGTAATAAGACACCAGGGTAATAAGACACCAGGGTAATAAGACACCAGGTTGGGTAATAAGACACCAGGTGGGGTAATAAGACACCAGGGTAATAAGACACCAGGTTGGGTAATAAGACACCAGGTGGGGTAATAAGACACCAGGGTAATAAGACACCAGGTGGGGTAATAAGACACCAGGGTAATAAGACACCAGGTAATAAGGTGGGGTAATAAGACACCAGGGTAATAAGACACCAGGGTAATAAGACACGAGGGTAATAAGGCACCAGGGTAATAAGACACCAGGGTAATAAGACACCAGGGTAATAAGACAACAGGGTAATAAGACACCAGGGTAATAAGACACCAGGGTAATAAGACAACAGGGTAATAAGACACCAGGGTAATAAGACACCAGGGTAATAAGGCACCAGGGTAATAAGACACCAGGTGGGGTAATAAGACACCAGGGTAATAAGACACCAGGTGGGGTAATAAGACACCAGGGTAATAAGGCACCAGGTGGGGTAATAAGACACCAGGGTAATAAGACACCAGGGTAATAAGACACCAGGGTAATAAGACACGAGGGTAATAAGGCACCAGGGTAATAAGACACCAGGTGGGGTAATAAGACACCAGGGTAATAAGACACCAGGGTAATAAGACACCAGGTGGGGTAATAAGACAACAGGGTAATAAGACACCAGGGTAATAAAACACCAGGTGGGGTAATAAGACAACAGGGTAATAAGACAACAGGGTAATAAGACACCAGGGTAATAAGACACCAGGGTAATAAGACACCAGGGTAATAAGGCACCAGGGTAATAAGACACCAGGGTAATAAGACACCAGGTGGGGTAATAAGACACCAGGGTAATAAGACACCAGGTGGGGTAATATGACACCAGGGTAATATGACACCAGGGTAATAAGACACCAGGGTAATAAGGCACCAGGGTAATAAGACACCAGGTGGGGTAATAAGACACCAGGTGGGGTAATAAGACACCAGGGTAATAAGGCACCGGGGTAATATGACACCAGGGTAATAAGACACCAGGTGGGGTAATAAGACACCAGGGTAATAAGACCCCAGGGTAATAAGGCACCAGGGTAATAAGACACCAGGTGGGCTAATAAGGCAACAATAATCAACTAAAAGAGGTGGATAAGGAAAATAATAAACAGAGTCTCTGGCGGCCACTGGTGGCCAGCAGGGGAAGTAGCAGGAGTGAGGAGGATTCCATACAATGGTAGGTCACACTGAGGTAAAATGTGACAGCAGCTGATGAAACCGGGAACAAGTCGCCAACCAATCAAAATGTTCAGACTTTTATTCTGAAAAATGTAGGGTGAATTGCCCAAAATGATACAGGTTGTGCTACAGTACTTCCTGCTACTGGTGGCTTTGCCATTCCAACATTCACGGCCCGTTGGACGTTATTACAATATTAAATTATCCTTCTCAATTATTAGGCTAACGGCGATTTGCCCTCTGACTTTTCGCTTCCTGAAACTTTGCTGAAAGAAAATAAAGTGTTGCAGTGGTCAACTAACTTTTCTCTCGTCAACACATTTTGCCCATGTTTTATATGAAAGCAACATGGAGTCCTTTACAGTATATGTGTATTTTTGTTTTCACATATGTGTGTGTGTGTGTGTGTGTGTGTGTGTGTGTGTGTGTGTGTAGGCTCTGGGATGGTGTCCTTGGCAAAGCAAACTGGTAGCTGCAGGAGGGGGGCGGAGCGATGGGGTGCTGAGGATTTGGGACAGCCAATCAGGAACCTGCGTCAACTCTACCCACACCCAATCACAGGTGAGTTCTTAGGTCACATCAACCCCAAGTAGGATTTTTCTCTGGACAGACACATGTCTGGTATGTGTGATAGGGGACAGATGTCTAACATGTCTGGTATGTGTGATAGGGGACAGATGTCTAACATGTCTGGTATGTGTGATAGGGGTTATCATTTGATGATAGTCAATCAATGCGATAAATAATGGCCCCCCTGTTTACAGCATCCACATGTGATCTTACCATGAAGCTATATTGATAAACATGTTAATCTACAAGGCACAATCACACCAAAACATCTAGGAGTAACAATGTTCACAATAAGTGGGGGTTCTAATTTGTATCCATAACCTGGCCGGATTACGCCAGCATGGGAATTCAAATGGTAGTTAGTGTCTGTCAACCAACAAAAGGGTGACCTAATACAGTGAGGGAAACAAGTATTGAACTCATCAATATTTTGTCCAGTAAATGTATTTCCAATGAGCCTATTCAAGTGAAATGGGCAATTCTACCTCCAATCTGTGCTAATTAATGTCAGCTGGATTAGAATATATTGATGGGCTATAAAAGTGTTTTTTTGTTACCAAGGTGCCACACAACAAACATCTAATGATGGGTAAAAGCAAAGAGCTGTCTCAAAACCGTCGCAACCAGATTGTTGAAAAACATGAAAATGGAATTAGACGTAATTCACAGCAGGCAATGCACTCCACTACCATGGCCTCTGTGCACGCTTGTCACAAAACAAGCTGTGTTAGCAAACTAGCGAGTGTGTCATTGATTTTCAACAAAAGTCTGAACATTTGCATGGTTGCCGACTTGTTCCCCCTTTTACCAGGGGGCTATTCCACGAAGCTCGATAAAGTTCTAAGCCTCGATAAAGTTCTAAGCCTCGATAATGTTAGCTTGCGTTCGGTTCCATCAATGTGGCTCCAATAATTTGCTGCTTGGTTGAGCTCCTTCTGAGTCAGATATAATTAGCCTGGTCGCGACCACAGGCTATAGTAAGACGCGCGTCAAAAAAGGCTCACAGGCGGAAACTAAACCCCGAACGACAGTTCCTCATGTGTCTTTTAGGAAATATTAGTTCCCACTTCACACGAGATAGATAGATTAGATAGTTTGACTGTGTGATAGATAGATAATTTGATCATTTGAAAGTGTGATCGATCGATGGATAGTTTGATTGTGTGATAGATAACTAGATATTTTGAAAGTGTGATAGATAGATAGATAGATCGATGGATACATAAATTAAAAAGTGTAAAAAATCAAATAAAATAAAATGAATAGGTATGTCTATCAACTTGCATTGCTGTTATCACAGCGGTCTGGTTGGCGCAGTGGTTAAGGCAGCCAGCTGGAGTCCCAAAGGTTGCGAGTTCGAGACTTGACTAAGTATTTTTTATTTTTTATTTTTTTACATTTAACCGAAGATTTCATGCAAAGGCTTCAAACACCATTGTAATCGTGTCAGTTCTTGTAAATTAGCCTGCACCATAATTTTATAGCCTACATACTTTTTTAGATGAGATTTTAGATTAGATTCAGACAACGAAATGCAGTAAAAAGTGTGTCCGAAGAGGGATTCGAACCACGTCTAAAAATGATGAATTAATCCTGTGGCAGCGGTCAATATCACTAGGCCATTGTGGCGATATGACGGTTTGTAGCCTGCTGCTGATATCACCACAGTAGTAATATTCATTTATTAAAATATGAACATATAACAATAACTGGGGCTAGTATGACCTACGCATTTAATCGGTCAGCAATTTCTTGCCAAACCATTTCCCTCGCCTTGTTAATTGCGGCAGTATTGCACTATTTTACATCTTAAGGGCTCTGCACACAGCGTGCGATTTCTGTTGCGCGTCAACATTCCATTTTGAAGTTTGAATGGAAGTCTATGAGAACATCGCATTTCAACACACACGGCCCCGATTTTAATCGCACGGCGAAAATTCGATTCCATTCATTTTGAATGGGAAAAAGCACAAATTTGACAGTGCGACAAAACTCGCACGCCGTGTGCTTTGTCCCATTCAAAATGAATGGAATCGAATTTTCGCTGTGCGATTAAAATCGGGGCCGTGTGTGTTGAAATGCGATGTTCTCATAGACTTCCATTCAAACTTCAAAATGGAATGTTGACGCACAACAGAAATCGCACGCTGTGTGCAGAGCCCTTTATTTTTCCGTCTTCATAAAGATCAATAATTCGGGAATGCTGCGCAAATGTAGGACCCCTGCAGAGTGGAGTATCTTCATTTCGACTCTTCGGGGCTCTTTATGTCTGCGTGCACGCGCCCATATCGAGGATTTGTAAGCCTGTCTTCTGTGAACACTCATGACACAAGCCTGATCCTCGTTCGAGGAATCACCTGAGGCTTGAATTCCAATCTCGAGTTGCCTGATCGACGCATTTATTTCAATCGCCGCTATACTGATCCACCTTTAGTGGAATGGTCCCCAGCTGCTGTCACAAATGTGTTTCTCCACAAAGCTTCATTCAAAGATCTCACGTGGGAACAACAGACAGTGAGCGGACATTTTGTTAATCTTACTACGATTTAAATTTTTGTCCAGTGCAAAATTGTCTGTGCGTCAACCCTCTCCTTTCATAGTTGACTGGTGTCATTCTGACAGGATTTATGTGACATTCATTACAAACAGCAAACAAACACACTGGATTTTCCTTTAGCGACGTTGATGGAATACCCCCCTGTTCATGAACTGTTGTTGTTGTTGTTGTTGTTGTCAGGTTGATCATTGTAGTGCTTAGTGATGGATCTTAATGGTTCATTGAAAGCTTTATCATTTACTGATATTAGATCTGTTCTCTGAGCTGGGCGGAGGAGAAGAAGGGCCTCTTCACTGGCCATGGTCTTCCCCACCATCAGATCACCTGCTGGGACTACCCCGGCCTGCACCAGCGCCACCAGCTCATTGGTGAGGGTCTGAGAGGGTGGGAGATAGAATGAGCCAGTCATCCCAATGGGGAAATTGGTTTTGCTGTTTAATTGAAATGAAAACAAAACAGACATTTTCTTTTTATGATTAATAGTTTTTTTTTATTATTTTCAATTAACAGACAATGAACAAACATCCATTACACGTAACAGTTGACATTGAACAATAAATTAAAAAGACAAAAAATAGACACAACAAAACATAAAGGTGATGTACAGCAATGTAAATCTACAGCATTGTCTAACAATCATACTTATAGCAGTTTACTTTCACTTTTTACATTTGGGATATTGCTACTTATAATTAAATAAAATAAATAAAAATAAATAAAAATATTGCTATTTATATGAGCTGGAGTTGCCATTATTTCTCAATATATGAGTGATACTGCCCCCATTTCAAGCGGTATTCCTCCACCTTATCTAGCAGCCTATATGATAATTGTTCTAGGGCTGCCAGCTGCCCAAGAGAAATGTGCCACAGAGACGGTGCTGGTGCTGTTGAGGCCTTCCACTCTTTAACTAATAGTTTCCGTCCTAGCATTAACGCTGTCTGGATCCAATTGGCGAGTGGTGGATGTAATGTTTAGACCACCTACTGCCACCTGGTGGTAGACTAGATACACAGTCAAGATCCGGTCATGCGGAGTCTGGAGTCAGTCAATGCATATGCTGTAATGCGAGCACGTCGACTAACTAAAGAGTCTAATTGATATCCAGTGTGTGTCTCATAATTTATACATAATATTCTTGCTACACGTCAGAATATCACAATGGCGACGAGGATTCAAAGTGGAAACGCCACCAGTGTCGATTTTTGAAGGAGGAAGAAGAAGAATCCGTCCGGAAAAGTCGAAGTGAGTAGTTAGCTAGCAAGAACACTAGCTGGCTAAGCTACCCAGGCTAACGCTAGTATCATGCAGTCGGCATTTTCGGGCCACATGGCCATACAGCCATTCGACACAGAAACCGATCCCAGTTCGCTTGGAACGCGATGGAACAAATGGATCAACCGATTTGAAAATTACACCGTAGCCACAAACATTACTCAAGAAATAAGGAAGAGAGCACTGCTGCTTCACTTAGCTGGAGAGAGAGTCCATGATATCTACGACACGCTGGCTGACGACAGTGATGACTATGAAAACACAAAAACGAAGCTCCATGGATATTTCTCACCGAAAAAGAACACACAATACCTTGTGTACAAGTTCAGACAAGCCATACAGCTTCCCGGTGAGTCTTTAGATACATTTCATACCAGACTGAGGATGCTAGCTAAAGATTGTGAATTTGCAGATGCAGACAGAGAAATAGTCGCGCAAATAATACAGAGCTGTACCTCATCCCGGCTGCGCAGGAGAGCGCTCAGAGAGCCAAACATTACTTTGACTAATATGTTAGACCTAGGGAGAATGTTAGAGATCTCTGAACAACAGGCAGAAAGCATAGAAGAGAAGGCTGTCACCGCAATTAATGCACTGCATCTCAAGGGCGCCAAACAGCAACATGCAGCATACAGGCGCAAAGAGAAGAGCTTGCAATGTAGAAACTGTGGAGGAAATTATCCACACGAGGGTGACTGTCCAGCCAGAGGGAAGGACTGCAGGGCCTGTGGAAAGCCTAACCACTATGCCAAACACTGCCGTGGTCAGAAATTAGCACATCAAAGCCAAGAGGAAGACACAGCTCACTACAAGCAGCGGAGCACTAAGAAAGTGAACCAGGTGACAGCATGCTCCGAGACCAAATCAAGAGACTCATCAAGTGGAGACGAAAGGTATGTGTATGTAATCAACAGCACAAGTATACAGCAACCCCAGACCAACATCAAGCTGAATGGTGTCAGTGTTAAAATACTGATTGATTCAGGAGCAGCTGTCAACATAATTAATGAAGATGTGTTAAACACACTTGACCCAAAGCCTATGCTCAGCACAGCCATGATCAAAATCTTTCCATATGGGTCCAACAACGCTCTACCTATCATTGGTAAATTTGCATGCAAAGTACAGGCTACTAACAAGCGGACAGAGAGTGTGTTCTACGTTCTCAGAGGCGACGCCGGACAATCTCTGCTCAGCTACGCAACTGCCAGTGAACTAGGGCTGATCCAGATCATCAATATGGTGAACACGCCGCCAGTGATGCCACCCAGTGGGCGTACTGTCGCAGATGAACTCGTGCAGAGCTACCCAGAGCTTTTCACCGGAATCGGAAAGCTGAAAGACTTCCAGGTGAAACTGCATATAGACCCCGACATCCAACCGACGTGCCAGCCGCACAGACGGGTCCCTTTCCATGTCCGTCAGAAGGTCGAGGCGGAGCTTCAGAAGCTGGAGAACGACGGTATCATTGAAACTATATCTGGACCAACACCCTGGGTTTCCCCGATCGTCACACCACCGAAGCCAAAAGACCCTGATAAAGTCCGAATCTGCGTTGATATGCGTCAGGCGAACACAGCAATTCAGCGAGAACGACATATCACCCCAACAATGGACGATGTAATACACGAGCTGAACGGTGCCAAGGTATTCTCGAAGTTGGACCTCACAGCAGGCTACTACCACCAGCTCGAGCTGCATCCAGAGAGTCGTTACATCACAACGTTCACAACACACCTCGGGCTAAGAAGATACAAACGCCTGAACTTCGGTATATCATCCGCCGCTGAAGTGTTCCAGAACGCCATCTGCCAGACGCTGCAAGGTATACCGGGCGTGAAGAACCTCAGCGATGACATCATCATCTATGGCGTCTCTCAGGAAGCACACGACGACACTCTGAGAGCAGTGTTTAAAAGACTGAAAGACAGTGGTTTGACACTCAATCGCAACAAATGCGAATTCAACAAGCAGCGCCTTGAATTCTTTGGGTTCATTTTTTCTGCCGACGGGATTTCTGCAGATCCAAAGAAGGTGTCAGCCATTCACGACGCCAGCGACCCCAAAGATCCAGGTGAGATCAGAAGTCTTCTGGGCATGGCCAACTACTGCGCCAGGTTCATAAAGGACTACTCAACCATCACTGCACCGCTCCGTGAGCTCACGAAGAAGGACGCTCCGTGGCAGTGGGGCAGTGATCAAGCTACGGCACTCCAGACACTCAAGGACAGCCTGACGAGCGACACCACAATGTCATATTTCGATCCCAGGAAGGAGACGGAGCTCATTGTTGATGGAAGTCCGGTGGGGCTAGGCGCCATTCTCTGTCAGAAAGGAGGAGGGGGAGAGAAGCGCATCATAGCCTACGCCAGCCGCGCACTCAGTGATGTAGAAACGAGATACTCGCAAACAGAACGTGAGGCCCTAGCCATCATCTGGAGCTGCGAACATTTTCACCTGTATCTGTATGGACATCCATTCACCATGGTAACCGACCACAAACCATTGGAGATGATATGGAATAACCCGAGATCAAAACAACCTGCACGGATCGAGAGATGGGGCCTCAGACTACAGCCGTACAACTTCAGAGTGGAATATAGAAAAGGAGCTGACAATCCAGCTGACTACATGTCTAGACACCCTCTCCCGGTACAGTCATCACAGAACACAAGAGCATCCAAGGTTGCAGAGGAGTACGTTAACTTCGTAGCACTTCAAGCAACACCCAAGGCGATGACACTACAAGAGATACAGCGAGAGACATTGAAAGACACAATCCTGCAACAGGTCAGTGCACACATCATAAATAACTCATGGCGTTTCATCACAGACCGCTCACCAGGTGCTGCTGCACTGAAACCATACAAGCTCGTCAGTGATGAACTCACAGTGTCCACAGGTAACGACATCATACTGCGAGGCACCAGGATTGTCATACCTGCAGCTCTACAGCAGAGGGCGCTGCAGATTGCTCATGAAAGCCACCAGGGCGTGGCTAAGACAAAAGCCCTACTCAGAGAAAAGGTATGGTTCCCTACCATAGACCAACAGGTAGAGACCATCACCAAGACCTGCCTCCCATGTCCCAAGTGAACACTCCAGTCACCCAGACCGAACCACTCAAAATGTCTGAGCTGCCAGACCCACCATGGCACAGTGTTAGTGCTGACTTTTATGGCCCACTCCCATCGGGAGAATATCTGTTAGTTATAGTCGATGACTACACACGATACCCAATTGTTGAGGCTATTCGATCTACCTCAGCAAACACAGTCATACCAGTCGTGGACAAAGTCTTCTCCATGTTTGGAATCCCAAGAGTTGTTAAGACTGACAACGGACCTCCTTTCAACAGCAACCAATTCGCTGAGTTTGCCAACTACCTAGGGTTCAAGCACAGGAAGATAACGCCTCTATGGCCACAAGCTAATGCCACAGCTGAGAGATTCATGCGCACCGTCGGGAAAGTCATCAGAATCGCCCAGATGCAGATGATGCCATGGAAACAACAGCTGCACGTCTTCCTGCGTGAGTACAGGTCCACTCCCCACAGCACGACGAACACGTCACCTGCCGAGTTACTATTCCAACGGAAGATGACCACCAAGCTACCCTCAGCAGACACAATCACCATCCCTGCTGACGAAGAGATACGCAGAATCGACAGAGAGGCCAAGGCAAAGATGAAAGCTCTTTCAGATGCTCGACGACACGCTACGCCTTCTAACATCAAGCCAGGAGACACCGTCCTGTGTCGTCAACCAAAACAGAACAAGCTTACTACGCCTTACAACGCAGAGCCGCTCACAGTCATCAATGTCAAAGGTTCCATGATAACAGCTGGAAGAAGTGGTTACACCACCACTAGGAACAGTTCATTCTTTAAGAAGATTGTCCGAGACAACCCAGACACTCTAATGGACTTAAGTTCAGAGGTCAGTGAGGAAGTAGGCCCAGCTACGCCTCCACCCGCACCTCCGCCGAGGTATCCAGTTAGGGAGAACAGACAACCTCCCGCATACCTGCGTGACTTCGATTAAAGAGCAGGAGTACCAAAGGACTGTTAACATGTTCTTCTGAGTTAGCAATGTTCCAAGTTAATGGACTGTTTGAATGTTATACATCTATATAAATCTGAGAACAATAGACTGATTAAAATAGCACAAAGAATGTATTTTGATTTGCTACTTTGTTGAGAGCCATGTTTTAGTTCAGGAACCAGTGTATGTGCTAAATGTTATGCACTTAATCATTTATAAAAAACGGAGTGATGTAATGTTTAGACCACCTACTGCCACCTGGTGGTAGACTAGATACACAGTCAAGATCCGGTCATGCGGAGTCTGGAGTCAGTCAATGCATATGCTGTAATGCGAGCACGTCGACTAACTAAAGAGTCTAATTGATATCCAGTGTGTGTCTCATCATTTATACATAATATTCTTGCTACACGTCAGAATATCACAGTGGAGTCACCTCACTTAATGCTGTGGGGTCACCCAAAATAAAAAGACTGGGGGTGAACGGAATGTCAAGGCCGACAATTTTTTCCAGATAACCATGTATGGCTAGCCAAAACTCCTGGGTTTTTGGACATCCCCAAAGCATATGCACTAGAGTACTATTCCTGTCACTACACCTCCAACACTCCGAACTGTCGACCAGACCCACTCTATGTAGCCTGGATGGTGTCCAGTAGATTCTGTTAATAATCTTGAATTGGATCAGTCTCGTTCGGAGTTCCCTTGACATTTTTTTCCATTCTTGAGAATTCTTCCCCATTCTGCCTCTGTAAATGATACATTTAAGTCTATTTCCCATGTTAGTTTAAGCGACCATATGTTTGGGTCTGAGGCCACTAGGATCCTCGAATAGTAAGCAGAGGCTTCATGACCTAGTCCAAAGATGTTCAGAAACCATTCAAGTGTATCACCACTAGGTGGGGCAGTTGTGGGGGAGCCAAATGTTTGCACCATTAAGTGTCTTAGCTGTAAATACTTCCAAAATTGATTGTGTGGTAAATCAAATTCCCTTCTAAGAGCCTCAAAAGATTTTAGCGTTCCATCCTGATATAGGTCTCCTAGAACTTCGATACCTTTTTGAAACCAGGGCTTCCAAAAGAAGGGCGATTTATCTATACACAGCTTGGGGTTCAGCCAGATCCCAGCAGACTGGTGAAGATAGGGGTCAAATTTAAAGATGTAAGCAACTCTCTTCCAAACCCATTGTATATGGGATACAATAGGGTGCGATCGATTCTCTTGGGTTAGTCTGGCCGTAATACAGCACCTGAGTGCCAGAGGGGTGCAGATTGCACTTTCAATATGGAACCACGGGGGGGCTCTCTCTGGAGGCAGAGTCCAGTGTGCCATGTGCCTAAGAGTGAAAGCATAATGGTAATATAACAGGTTAGGAACACCAAGACCTCCTCGGTCTACAGGCCTCTGCAGTTTCCGCAGGCTCATTCTAGGACGTTTGTTGTTCCATAAGAATTTATTACAAATTTGATCAAATTGTTTAAAATAGTGTAATGGGATTCAAAACAGACATTTTCAACAAAGACATTGAGTAGACATACAGTAAATACACAATATGAACATGAAACATCATGTATGTTGTACATGGATCCTGTGGATTCATTCAACAAGTCAGGATGAGAATGTGCGCAAAGTGCATCAAATAACTGAAATAAAGAAATGTCAGCGTGAATTTGGCAATAGTGGGCGTGTACTTGACGATGTGTGGTCGAGAATGTTGGAACAGTTTGTTTGTGTGTGCATGGCAGTGTTCTGAACCATAGAGCAGCTGGATTTTATCCTCATTTCACTTTATTTTATGAATGTATGCAGGTTCAAGGAGTATTGTACAGTACCAGTCAAACCTTTGGACACACTTTCCCATTCAATTGAAAGCAAACAGGGGTGTCACATAAGTATGTCGATTGTTAAAAACTATTCATTTTATTGTTTAAAAGTATTTTGTCCTTCTGTTTTGTTAGGCCACAGAGGACGTGTCCTGCACCTGGCTCTGAGCCCCTGTGGAGCTCACCTTCTCTCAGCTGGCGCAGACTGTAAGGCCCATACCTGGACCATCTAAAGACAACACACACACACACACACACACACACACACACACACACACACACCCACACCCACACCCGCACCCACACACACACGCACGCACCTACCCACAACCACCCACCCGCGCACAGGCACGCACACGCACACCCTGCGTGAATAAATGCCAATGATTACATTGTTGTCATTGTTGTCATTGCTTTAGTGTCATTGTAATTATTGTCCCCCACCATCTCCGTCCGTTCCTTCGTATGTCTCACGCTTCTGTCTGTTAATATGTCACACGCTTTTATCTCCGACACTGGCCCAATTTGGATGTAATTTGAGTGAATGATGCGTCTTGCCATAGTGATCCGGTGTTTCGAGGTGTCAGATTCATCAGTCTCCTGCCTGTCCTTTTAACTGATAACTTGACGTTTACGCCTCAGAAATGTGTCACTGGTGGGAGTCACGTGACCTGCAGAAGAGATGACTGCTTAGCGCGCTTGCTCCTGCCCTATTTCCCTTATTTCTTTTGAAACTACTCATAGATAACTTTTATTTAATAATTTTGATACAGTAAATGTTATTTAACTACTCATAGCTCAAAATACTGCATACAAGAAAGTCCAAGCCATCCTCTCTGGACCCAAAATCTTCTCAAGACGAAATGGAGACAAACGAGCTAGCGACCATGCTTAGTAAGGCTATGGAGGACCAACGTCATTTCATTGAAAATCAATTCTCTGGTATGAACGGCAAACTTGATGCAATCAAGACCGACCTAGCTAACTGTACAAAAGACGTGCAGAAACTCCTTGGTGAATGCACTGAACTTCGCAAAAAGATGGAGAAAGCTGAGAAAACTACAGTTGATAACAAGGCTAACCTCGAAGCTAAGCTAGCTGATTTAGAGGATCATAGCCGACGTGACAACATACGCATTATGGGAATACCTGAGGGAAACGAGGGTTCCAACGCGGTCCAATACAATTATTTTTATGGGATAGTTACCCAATACTGCCTATGTAGGCAACTGTTTTGGATAAGGGAACGGGCTAGGTGACTGTGTTTATAGCCCCCGTTCTCAGCGTCAGGTGTCTGGGGATATGGGGAATATGTTTGTTTATTTAATTTTTTATTTTTCTTGTCACACATTATTTGGTGGCATTTCTGGGTATTTTGGTGATATGGGTGGGGGGTGTTATAGTTCTTCTTGTTCTCACTATATTGATGTTCATTACAATGTACTGTCTTTGTTTACCAGACCCACAGGTCTACTCCTGTTGTTCATTTCTAGGGAGTGGGTAATTCCTACTGTTGCCCCTCTTTCTCCACAGCCCAACTAGTATGACAACTCTTCAAATAGCCAGCTGGAATGTGAATGGTTTAAATGGCCTGATCAAACGTGCGGCATGTCTAGATTACCTCTATAGGAACATCCAGTTCTTATCGGTCGTATTTTTCAGGTTTTCTGCCCGAAATGACATGCCCACAGTGAATATAGAATATCTCCACAATCACAAGTGCCTTCATAATGATCTTGGTATCAAATCAAAGCTAACACCTGTGGGGTGACTGAAGTGTCAGAATCAAAATATATGTTACTGTGTCAGAGTAAATAGAGCTAGAACATTGTGAAAAATCTCAAATTCACTCTCTGCCTAAAAAGAAAACAGCATTTAGAGTGAATATCAGCTTGGAAACCTGACTGAATAAGCCCAAATCATCTAGGAATCAGTACTCCAGGGTCTGATGAGTACTTGTGCCAAATTAGATGCTAGTAATGTGAACCAGTGCAACTTTGTACCTGTTTTAGTACAGGTATATTTAGGCGGACAACCAAATTGTGCCATTTGGAGACATCTTGTCACCATCAGTGTATCAGACTTTCTCATGTATCAAGACTGTAAAATGTATTATATTTCATTGACCTATCACTATAGGTATTAATTGCACCAAAATGTAATTGTTTAGACTCTGTTTCCACCAAGCAGGGCCCTGCTGCGCGCTTGTGGCGCACCCGCCTCTTTCTCACACCAGGTCAAATTACGCAGTAAAATTTCTCCCGAAACCATTGGTCAGAATGTCATGATTGACCCCTCATTTGAATCGTCAGAGCCATGAGAATCGAGCAGAGGCGGAAAAAATGACTTTCGAGGTCCAATGATATGGAAAATATATACATTATATTACATAAAACATACTCGCGTATAGATTACATTTTCATTTCTCCATCCATTTCTGAATTATATGATGCAATAATGTTTCCTTGTCCACTATCTGATCACTGTGTCATTATGGTCACACTGACTTTAGCTAATACACCAACTAAAGCATCACGCTGGTGCTTCAATACAACCCTAAATATTGATTATCGTACTTATTTTAGGAGCGAGCTTGATAAATTTGTATCTGAGAATGTTGGTACTGTTGATGACCCCCGTATCTTTTGGTATGCGTTGAAAGGGTGTACCAGGAACGTTTCAATATCTTTTTCATCCCACCTTAACAAGACTCGGTTGGTTGGGCAGAATTGATAAGATGGAATCCGATCTTGCAACACTGAACAAACAGCAGCAGATATCTTTCTCTGAAACCAGGGACCGGAATATCCGTATTACCAAATTCGCCCAGCAACTCTCTTCTTAGACGACGAGCTGAATTCTTAATCCATAAGACTAGACGAAATTATTATTTTAACGGCCCCAGACCTAGCCACCTCCTAGCCCAGGGGTCGGCAACCTGCGGCACCGGAGCCGCATGCCGCATGCGGCTCTTTTGCCCATCTTCAGTGGCTCCCTGTGGCTTTGACCACAAATTATATGTAAATTAACAACGGTTATTTATTTTTTACGTTCCCGCGGTCTCTCTCCTTGAACTTACAACTCCCTGCTTTCACTGTAATGTTGTACGAGGGCCAATAGGATTCGGATATGTTGGCACATGACTAGTATTATACATTTTGACTGGACCCAACATGAGACTGGATGTGACGTTTTTTTCGAGACTAGACCTATACCCACAGGGATTGACAAAGTACTGCGGCAGGCAAAGCAGGAAACTATCCACATTGTCTATAACTTTGTGGCTAGATTTATATACGGCATGGGTCACCAACAGGCGGCCCGCGGGCCAGATGCGGCCCACCAAAGCTTTCCATCGGGCCCGCCGAATATTCATGTTTTTACGGGGGTTTTTTACGTTTTTTTTTTTTTGGGGTGAAAATTCGAAAATGAGGGAAATACTGTTTAGAACATATATCATAGATTCATATTGTTCTTACAATGCAGGAGGACTCAGACCTACCTCATTCACAAAGCTGCAGCCTTGCTTCTGGTTGGGCACTGAATAGCAGTAGCGAAGCTGAAACTAATTCCCCTCTTTTATTAAATGGAATGCGGCAGACGTAGCGCTATTCTCATGCAAGAATGAGGACAAATTCATAGCTCTCATTTAACATTTCGTTTTATTTTATTTTTCACTCTTTGTTGCTCTTGTTTAACATTTCGTAACATTAACAGTGACTTAAATAACTACCTTCTCAGTCAGAAAAAGAAAAAGATTAACATCACTTAAATAAAAAAATAGCATGGCAAATGATAGGCCTTCGTTGCCAGAAATGTTGTTTTCAAGTCGGTCAGTCAAACGTTCACTGCGGCATCCTGGTATCGCCTGGCATCTGTAGCCTATATCAAATAAAACGGTAATAACCAGGTCATTAAATTATACTTTAACAATGAATAAACCATGCCATTTAACATAGCAAAAATAAAATCCTATGTCTGCAATACTCACATTTTGTTAATGAGAGAACTGACATCTCCCCTCTGACGCCAACTTCTTAAAATCAGGCTGGACAGTTGTTAGGCTTATGCGCAAGCAGTCCTCCAAAGACTCGTTTGACAGGCTGTTCCTCTCATGCGTCTTGATAGCGTTCATCTTTGAGAACGCAGATTCGCACGTATAAGTTGACCCAAACATGGTGAGCACATACATAGCAAACGTCTTCAGTGTGCCATAGTCTTGGGGACAAGCCGTGTCTGGAATCTGCTGGGGAACTGCATCATTCCTTCATCAATGCAGATATTTTCAAAGGGCTGATACAGCTCTTTGAATTTGGCTACAATATAATCTAAAACAGGACGCACTTTATACATTTATCTGTGGCGTCCTGTGATGCATTATTGTTGTAGTGGAGGAACTTCCAGATGAGCTGGAACCTGTTCCTCGGCATGGTTTTATTGAAGTATGGAGTGGCGTCCTGTTGATCCACACTCCAATACATTTCTAGATTTGGCTTTTTTATGTAACCGGTGATGAAAGTGAGTCCAAAGAATTGTTTCAGTTCTGGGACTGTCACCGGTTTCCATAACCTCCCTCTGGAGTGTGGCAGAGTGTCGGGATGTGCCTGTAAAAACTGCTGGGCATACAGGTTGGTTTGATCTGCAATGTGCTGCAGCAGCTCATCAGTAATTAGCAGCTCCAGGAAATCAACCGGCAGGTCAGATTCCAGCTTTCTTTGAAATCTTTCCCATCAAAATATCGGACAAAAACGCACAACTGGGAAATGTCAGTGTTGTCAGTGGACTCGGCAATAGCCAGGGATATGTGTTGCGCTTCCTTGACCCTATCAAGTACACATCGTTCGACGTCCTCTGCCAAGACGTGGACACGGCGGGCGGTAGTTGTGGAAGACAGAGGTATTTGCTGTCCATCGATTTGTCGGTGGCAAGTTCCTCCAAAACAGTGACCATGCACTCCTTAAAAACCTCAGCATCAGTAAATGGCTTGTTATGCTTGGAGAGAACCCAGACAGCCCGAAGAGATGCACTAGTTGCCCTCTCTTGTTCAGTTGACGTTCTGCTAATAATTCCACTAGCATGTCCATATGCAGCTGTTAAGCTCGCAATCTTTCTGTGACGGGCCTCTGACTTTTCTGGGTATGACTCTCTGAAGGCTGCATGCCTTGTGTAATTGTGACGGCGAATATTGTATTCTTTTTCTACAGCTACCGTTTCATTGCAGATGAGGCCTACAGGTTTTGCGTTATAAAAAGTGGGCAAGATGAATGCGTACTTTTCAGTCCATTCCTCATTAAAGCTGCAGTTTTCCACGTCAATTTTACGTTTCAGCTTCTTTGAGAGTGACATTTTGTCTGTCCTCACAATTGTGTTCGGAGCCGTTGGTTAGACAGATAGTTAACAGAATGAGATAGCTAACAGATAACAGAATGAAGCTCCAATTACCAAAGGCAATAAATAAGAACTGCAGGTGGAACACTGGAGTCAGAACAATCATTGAAAAATAGGTATGAAGTGAAGCCAAAATATCTCGATTGCCCCCTGGTGGCTGGTTGGATAATAGGTGTCAGGAGTCTGTTCACACTGATAGATAGATAGATAGACTTTATTTGTCATTGTTACAGTACAGGTACCAAACAACGAAATTTAGGAGGGGAGGCTCCCCTGGTGTTTAAGAAAGGAAAAAGAAACACATTTTGGAAAAAGCATAGATGCATAAAATCACAAGAAGGTAAGGAGCTGGTTTACATCAATAGAGGCTATGTACACAATCCACTGTACTATACTGCACAGATAGTCAAATAGGGTTGTCATATTTCACAAGAAAGTATTTTTTCACATTTTTTTTAAAGTGTCACAGTTTGCAGGCTTGAAAATGTACATGTTTGTGCCTCAGCACTAGCTGCCATACAATCCGTCCGGACTTGTCCTGGGCCCAGAACTTAGGCCTTTTCTGTGTTCAGGGCCTTGACGGCCCTGTGGTAGAAGCTGTCCTTCAGTCTGTTTGTCCTAGCGGCCGGGGTCCTGTACCTCCTGTTCGAGGGCAGCTTGACAAAGTGTTCGTGCCCAGGGTGGGTCGGGTCCTTGGAGATCTTGGAGGCCCTCCTGAGACAGCGTGTTTTGTACAGCTCCTCCAGAGAGGGGAGGGTGGCGCCGGTGATCCCCTGTGCTGTTCTCACGACTCTCTGTAGATCGCTTCTCTCCGCTGCCGTGCAGCTGTGGTACCAGTTGGAGATGCCGAAGGTGAGGATGCTCTCCACTGCGCCGTGGTAGAAGGCCACCAGCATCTCCTGCTTGCTGTGTTGTTTCTTGAGGCATCTCAGGGTGTATAGCCGCTGTTGTGCCCTCTTGATGGTGCCTTTAGTGTTGTCCTTCCAGGCCAGGTCATCCCGCATGATGTGTCCCAGGAAACGGAGGTTTGAGACCATCTCCACGCTCTCTCCGTCGATGAGCAGGGGCAGGATCTCGGACTTTTTCCTCCTGTAGTCTACGATGAATTCCTGGGTCTTTGACTTGTTTAGCAGCAGGTTGTTTACCTTGCACAGCTTGCTCAATTGCTCTACCTCATCCCTGTACGCCGCCTCGTCCCCCCCCGAGATACATCCCACCACGGTGGTGTCGTCTGCAAACTTTACGATGTAGTTGCTGGGGTGGATGGGGGTGAAGTCGTGGGTGTAGAGGTTGTAGAGGATGGGGCTTAGCACGCAGCCCTGGGGTGACCCAGTGCTGAGGCTGAGGGCTGTGGAGGTGTGGGGGCCCACCCGCACCCTCTGGGGGCGGTCGGTCAGGAAGTCCTTGATCCACGCACATATAGAGTGTGATAGACCCAGGTCTAGTAGTTTGGTCACTAGCCTGTCTGGAAGGATGGTGTTAAAGGCGGAGCTGAAGTCCACGAAGAGCAGTCTCGCGTAGCTGTTTCCCCTCTCCAGGTGGGATAGAGTGGCGTGGAGAGTCGTCGCTATGGCGTCCTCTGTGGACCTGTGGGCTCTGTAGGCGAACTGGTATGGATCCAGGTTGGGCGGGAGGCGTGTGAGTATGTGGGCCCGGACTAGTTTCTCGAAGCACTTCATGATGATTGGTGTGAGTGCCACCGGGCGGTAGTCGTTTAGGCAGCTCACCGTGCTTTTCTTCGGGACTGGGATGATAGTTGAGGTTTTCAGGCAGGGTGGGACGGTGGCCTGGGACAGGGACTGGTTAAAGATGTTGGTGAAAACCCCGGCCAGCTGGTCGGCGCAGTCTCTCAGCACCCGTCCCAGGACGCCATCCGGCCCCGAGGCTTTCCTGGGGTCCACCGCCTTCAGTACGCGTCTCACCTCGTGCTCTGTGAGGGTGAGGCTGCTGAGAGCTGGAGAGAGTGGTGTCTGTGTTGTGGTTACCTCCGTTCGCCCCTCGTCGAACCGGGCGTAGAAGGTGTTCAGCTTTCCCGCCAGCAGGGGGTCGTCCTCTGCGGCTGTGAGCCTGTTGGCTCTGAAGTTTGTCATCTGCTGAACCCCCTGCCACATCCGCCTGGAGTCGTTGCTCAGGAGGCATTCCTCAATCTTCTCTCTGTGCTCTGCCTTGGCCGCTTTGATGCCGCGCTTTAGGTTGGCCCTGGTGGAGCTGTACAGCGGTGTGCGCTTCCCTGCGAAGAAGGCGTTGTCCCTCTCATTTAACAGTTTTTGGACCTTCCCAGTCATCCATGGCTTCGTGTTGGGGTAGACCCGGACCCGTTTGTCCACGGTGACTGAGTTGGTGCAGTTCACTATGTGGTTCAGAACCGACGACGTGTACTGTTCCAGGTCCTCATGCTCATATTCCTGCCATAGGGTGTCATTTAGGCAGATCTGCAGTGGAGCGGACCCTTCTGGCCAGGTTCTGACAGTCTTAGTTGTGGTGGGAGCACTTTTCCCCATTGTGGTGTATGCAGGAATCAGGAGGATTGACACATGGTCAGACATGCCTAGATGAGCTAGCGGACTAGCCTTGTAAGCACGTTTGATGTTGGTGTATACCTTATCCAGTGTTTTTTCTCCTCTCGTTGCACATTTTACATGCTGGTAGAACTTGGGTAGTACTGCCTTCAGGTCGACATGATTAAAGTCCCCCGCTATGATGTGAATAGCCTGTGGATCAGTACTTTGTTGGCTACTAATGACGTCGTATAGTCGCGCCAATGCTACTTTGCTGTCTGAGCTAGGTGCAATATACACACATGTAATTAGCACCGCGTTAAACTCCCTAGGCAGGTATGTGGGTCGGCATTTAACAGTCAAGTATTCTAGGTCTGGTGAGCAGTGGCTACTTACAGTTTTCGTGTTTAAGCACCAGCTATCCTTCGTCGATATTATGATCCCACCTCCTCTTGACTTACCGCTAACCTCCGTGCGGTCAGCGCGATGAAGCGTTCGGCCCTCTAAGCTAACGTTAGCGTCCACAATGTTGTCATTTAGCCAGGTTTCGGTCAGAATAATCACACAGCTATCCCCTACGATGCTGTTTTTTGCCACCTGTAGTCTCAGTTCATCCATCTTATTTGTCAGGGATCTGACATTTGAGAGGAAAATGCTTGGAATAGCTGGCTTGTTTGGGCTTCTCCTCAGCCTTGCTAGTAGGCCTCCCCTCCGGCCTCGCTTTTTCCTACGATCCCGCCGCCGGCGTCTCCGCCTCAGGGAGGGGACTGTGAACCAGGGCTCTCCCGGTAGCCTGGCGATGTCCGTGTCAATGTTATATTGCTCCAGGAAATCCGCCCTAACTATCCTGTCGTTTTGCGTGCCGACTTCTAATAAGTCGAGCCTGCTGTAGGTACTATATACACAACTGTTCCCTATAAGTACTAAAAAAAGAGTGAACATACAAAGGTAATTTAAAACACAATAAAACACCAGTGTGGTCGCCCCCCGAGCCGCAGCGTCTAAGCGCGCGGCCATCTTGGACCTAAAGACAATAGGCTAATAATCATTAATAACATTAATTTAGTAAGAAAATGAAAATATTAAACAGTAATATGCTAATAGTACTATATACAATAGTATGCCTAAATAAAATAATTATTATATTATATATATATATATATATTAAAGTCCGGCCCCCAGTGTATGCTTTGAAAAATTCTGGCACTTGGACAAATATAGTTGGTGACCCCTGATATACGGACATCGGCGACGCACATCGATGAACGGGAGCTTCCCGTTGACCGCTATTTGCCTACTTTTAAATGCAAAACAGCTTGTCTTTAGCTCAAACCGTTTCCGAATTATGAACTTCTAAAGAAGGTGTGATATTTGGGCTTAACTTAAAATAGTGAAAAGAGGACGAACTTAACTTTAAACTTAAAGCACCATCGTACAGCAGAGTAGTCACGTGGTGCGTCATTCTCTCCAGGATGCGCTGCATTGAAAATAAACATTTAACCATGAATGCTCATTATGTATTTGTAGCCTACTTAGTCATTTTGATAATAGGCTAATATAGCTAATATAGACATTAACAGCATGTGTTGCCTTCATTATAAGGCTTATATAAGGCTTTTAATTTTTTGTGGCTCCAGACAGATTAGTTTTTAGTTTTTTTGGTCCAATATGGCTCTTTCAACATTTTGGGTTGCCGACCCCTGTCCTAGCCCTTAGACTGAAACAAGACGAAAAATTCTCAACTACATCAACTATCAAGCCTAGTGATTCTCATGATACCATCTCCTACCCCAAAGCAATTAACTCTGAATTCCGTAACTTCTATCGTAAGCTATATTCTTCCGAGGTCATTCTAGACAGGGACAATTGTGAAACTTTTTTTCAGAGCCTAGATCTTCCCTCCCTGAATAAGGACGAATCTGACCAGCTGCAGACTCCAATATCTCTGGAGGAACTGATAAACGCCATTCAAAAGATGAAGAAGGGTAAATCGCCGGGTTGGGATGGCATCCCTCCTGAATTCTACCTTACCTTCTGGGATGTGTTAGGCCAATTCATGTAAGACATGATTACTACTTCTGTTAATAATGGGTGTTTCAATAGGGACGCCAACTCTGCCATTCTATCTCTCCTTCTAAAACCTAACAAGGACCCCACCCTCTGTAGCAGCTACAGAGCATTATCAATCTTGAATGCCGATGTAAAGATTTATGCCAAGGTGCTGGCCTCTAGACTTGACGTGCATATGACCAAACTCGTTCATCAGGACCAAACAGGCTTCATAAAAACTCGCCAAACTGCGGACAATATTCGTAGATTGCTCCATGTACTCCACTTCTCTCAGGATATTAAGTCTCCATGTGCAGTCCTATCATTAGACGCTGAGAAAGCTTTTGATAGGCTGGAATGGGCCTATCTGTGGCTGGTACTAGACACATTTGGCTTAAGTTCAGACTTCACTAAATTGATCAAAATGTTGTATTCAAACCCCTCAGCTATGGTCACTACAGGAAATAGAATTTCACCTTCTTTTAAAAGGGGCTCTAGGCAACGAGGTCCGCTCTCGCCACTCCTATTCTGTCTCTCAATCGAGCCACTAGCTCAAAAGATTCGGCAACACCCTCTTATCTCCTCCATCAAGTTTTTTAATACATCACACCACATTTCATTATTCGCCGACGATATTCTGTTATATATGGATAAGGCTCCAGGAGTTTGGCACTCTGTCAGGCTACAAGATCAATTGTTCCAAGTCTTCATTAATGTCTCTCAGTACTTCTCTTGATCCATCTACCCTACCATCTCCAGACCTGCCAACCTGTACGCATTTTGCGTAGCAGATACGCATTTTAACATCAATGTACGCTGGTACGCATTGTCAGCTGAAAGGTACTCAAAAAGCTGCCTGATTGGTTCCTCCTTCCTTCACTCACTCTTTCCATCAAGCATATTGAAGCGTAACCTGCGTCACGTTTACCTGCTTCGGATACTGCTCTGTTTACGGAATACAGATAAGCATGCCTACAGCCGACCATTCCTCTTGAGAACCCAACTGTCAAGCACTTTGGAATAGTTTGGAATACCACAGAGATTATTGTATTCTGTGTCAGAGCAGCTTCAACACCGAGTCTATATTAACGTAAACTATTAGGCTAGCTAGCTTAGCTACATTAGCTTAACTGGACCTCAAGGTTTGCAGCAGATTCGGGGGTCATCCCTATGTTCCCCGGGTCCTATGTTCCCCGGGTCCTATGTTCCCCGGTTTCTTAGCAAAAAAAAAAAAAAGGGTTCTATGTTCCCCTCTTCCGAAAACTTCCGAAAAAGGGTTCTATGTTCCCCGCTTCCGAAAAAGGGTTCTATGTTCCCCGCTTCCGTATATTCCCCGCCTGCCGTTGTGTCAAGCGACCCCAGGTGTCGTTATGTAGTACTGCATGAGTTTTATTTATTTTTTATTTTTTTTTATTTTTTTAAACAACATACACAAATACATAATTATACTGTTAGTTTTTTTTTTATTGTTTTTTTTTTAAACAACATACACAAATACATAATCATACTGTGGATTACTATGTGTACAACATTATTATATGAACAAAATGATTATATGTACAAAACCTTTTGTAGGTAGGACACTATTGGACCTCGGCCCAAATCTAGTACTGAACCCCCCATGCTAAACCATTTGGAAGTACAGTATACTAGGACTCCAATTCAGACACACTGGGGGGCTGTCACAAATCTACTAACTCTAATCAGCCTGGTCTCACACGGCAGACGTCAGAATTCGACGTTGATGGACAAACATTAATCTGCTCTATTCATACATTAATCTGCTCTATTCAGACATTAATCTGCTCTATTCATACATTAATCTGCTCTATTCAGACATTAATCTGCTCTATTCATACATTAATCTGCTCTATTCAGACATTAATCTGCTCTATTCAGACATTAATCTGCTCTATTCAGACATTAATCTGCTCTATTCAGACATTAATCTGCTCTATTCATACATTAATCTGCTCTATTCAGACATTAATCTGCTCTATTCAGACATTAATCTGCTCTATTCACACATTAATCTGCTCTATTCAGACATTAATCTGCTCTATTCATACATTAATCTGCTCTATTCAGACATAAATCTGCTCTATTCAGACATTAATCTGCTCTATTCAGACATTAATCTGCTCTATTCAGACATTAATCTGCTCTATTCATACATTAATCTGCTCTATTCAGACATTAATCTGCTCTATTCAGACATTAATCTGCTCTATTCACACATTAATCTGCTCTATTCACACATTAATCTGCTTTATTCATACATTAATCTGCTCTATTCAGACATTAATCTGCTCTATTCAGACATTAATCTGCTCTATTCATACATTAATCTGCTCTATTCGTGGTTCCCAAACACATTTATGATGTAGGAACAGGAGGGTGTCAGTGATGGCTGAGGGTGCAAGAGAAGCTTTGCTCCCTCCTTGTACTCTTCACAGCCTGTCAGGGGATCTTCTCTGTGGAGTGGCAGGAACACGGTCCCTTCAAACAGGAGCTGTGGATTCTCTGAAAATAAAAGACATCAAGTATTAAGGTAGGCTATAGATTCCCATCAATATTTTTTATACAAGGTCTTTCAGTAAGACTATTTTACCTGACATGGTAGCCCATATGCCTGTGATTTTCACCGGTTGCCTGTGGTTCCTGTCTTCACCAAGTAGGGTTGGGTTGAGTTGAGTTGGGTTGGGGTTGTCTTCACAAATGACCCAACTCTGATAGTCTTTATATCAAATCTGAGAATGAAATTCAGTATGCTAATTATAAAAGGGGTATGCTATTGATAATATGAATGAATGAATGAATGAATGGTCTTTATTGTCATTGATATAGTACTGGTTTACATAAATAAAGGCTATGTACACTATCCACTATACTATACTGTACAAATAAAACACTGTGCTGTACTCTATGCTATGCTATACCTATTCTAACATTTCCTATTCTCGGCAACCTTATGTACCCTAGGGTTGTCATATTGCACATAGTGTTATTGCACATTCATTTAAAGTGTCGCAGTTTGCAGGCTTGAAATGTACATATCATTGTAGCATGATATGCTAAATGTAGCATATCATTTAGATTGTTTTTAATGTATTGTTTTAGATAATTCATTATTTTAAAATATTATTTTCTTTAGATAAACAACTAAAATAAAAAATCTAAATTAGATGCTATTGATACTGCATAGAAACACATTGATATAATATACTTGTATGTGTCAGGGGACAATGTTGCACTCTGATATTTAGTGTGTCTCTGTTGCGCCCTTCTACTCCGAGTCACCAGAGGGCGTAACACCCCCTATCAATTGTTTTAAGGTCAATCGTAATTGAGCTTGAGTTACAAGACTTCCTCACATACCGGTATGTTCGTAACACATGCGTAGTGACAATGGCTCAAATAATTACTGGAGACCGAGGGGGGAAAATATTAGTTCTGGATAACTTTAGGTACCAGAAACACCGCACAAATTTACAGAATATTCGGTGGCGGTGTTGGAGAGAAGACTGCCGGACAGTTCTTGTTACAAACATCTTTGATGTAGAGGGGGTCAATCCCAACATAGAAGTTCGGGAGGTCCGCGAACATGTGCATGCCCCCGATACACAAATGGTGAACAATGCGCAATTTCGCCAAGTGATTACTGGAGAGGTGGTGAGAGAACCCACAGTACCAATCAAACGCATTTACGATGCTGAGTGCGTAGGTCTACAGCGGGGCCGTCCCATCCAGCGTGGAGGTCGCGGGCGACCTCCTCAAAGATTCTCCTCAGTTAGGTCTGTTATGGCCAGAGCCAGAGCTGCAGTAATCCCTCCCGTCCCAGCTACCGTTGATGATGTAAGGATCGACGGTCAATGGGCTGAGACATGGGGCAGAGACCATTTCCTCCTGCACCAAGACAGTGAGTGGGGCATAGCAGTGTTTTCCACAGAGGACAACCTGAGACAGCTGCGACACTGCAGGACATTATACATGGATGCTACATTCAAGTCGTGCCCACGCCCATACAACCAAGTATTTACTATACTCGGGGACATTCATGGCTTCGTTGTCCCCCTTGTACATGTCCTCATGGAGCAACGTACAATTGGACACTACCGACAAGTGTTCCAGTGTGTCAAAACGTCACTCAGGAGAATCACCCACCACCTTTGGCGTCCGCGTAAAGTCATCTGTGACTTTGAGCAAGCGCTGAAAACTGCTCTTGAAACGGAGTTGCCACAAGCCAGAATCGGAGGATGCTACTTCCATTTCAACCAAGCCTTGTGGAAGAGGGTACAGGCACTTGGATTGGCTGGTCCATTCCGTCATGACCATCCACTGGCAGCAGTCATCCGCAAGGTTTGTTGTGTTCTGTCTGCACTGCTGTCTGTCCTGTGTTGTTTTGTTTGCATTGCATTTAGAAATGCTCTTACTGTAACGCCAAATCAAATTCCTATATGTGTATGCTTAATGTGTATGCATAAATGGCAATAAACGTTATCTCATCTCTCATCTCATCTCATCTCATCTCATCTCAAGGTGATGGCCTTAGGACACCTGCCTCTGCCTCTGGTCCAGATCAATTTTGATCTTCTCCTCAACCACAGAAACACCAGGCGTGCCCTGATGAACCACCCTGAGTTACAAGACTTCCTTGCGTATGTTCGTAACACATATGTCCATCCTGGAGCGGCCTTCCCACCAGCGATGTGGAATGTGTTCGAAAGAAACATGGAGCAAAGGACCAATAATCATGTTGAATGTAAGTGTAACAATGACAGATCTGAACAAAAAATATATAATTTCATCTAATAACTAAATCTGAAGTATTAAGTTAATTATTTTATATTGTTAATATAATATTGTCTGCTAATTATGGGTTAATTCATTCTTATCCTATCACCTCTGGGCCTGTGCGTATATCGAGGTTTAACTATGAGCCGAAACAAAAATTAACGAAACATCAAACACAGCAGAGGACAGGAGGGCTCTTTAAACAGGTGGACGAGTTGCCACGTACAGGCGCGCTAATGATGATGGACATAACATCAGTCCAATCATGGGCGGGCACCGTGATTGAGAAAGGATTAAGAAAGGATTTAAAATTGTGAAAGGAGGAGACACAGAGGGGAAAATGTTCAATGTCAAAATGTTCATGCCAAACTAATAACATTTAGGGCCTGATTTACTAAGATCCCAAATAACGAATACTAATTGAAGTTCACACACAGGGGAAGTTGAGATATACTTCAAATAAGGCCCGCTATCTTCTACATTGGAAAGATCAACAATCCTCACTGCACACCGTTAGTAGATCAGCCTGCAGATGTAGAACCAGTTTGCACATTAATAGGCCATTAATAGGCTAATAAGTTATAATTCTGTATTTTTGTTCTAGCTTATCATCGTACTCTGAACGATGCTGTCCAAGTGCGCCATCCTTCACTTTGGAAATTCCTTCGGCACCTGAAGGATCAGCAAACGCTTGCAGAGGGTAAACTGGGGATGGCAGACAGAGGCCACGCTCCCCCAACAAGGAGACGGAAGTGGAGGGAGTTGGAGGCCCGTCTACTGAGGCTGAAAGGACAGTACATGCAGGGCCACAGAGATCTGGCTTCGTACTGGAGGGCTGTCAGCCGTAGCGTCCGTATGGGCTAGATTTCCACATTTATTTTGATAGCACTTTGGCCTATGTTGTTGTTATTATTATTGTTATTGGCCTAATTGTGTTATTGTTATTATTATTATTATTATTGTTATTATTAGTTAGAATAAGCTGTACGCCATTGTTTACGCCATCATGTATGCCATTGTTTACATGTTATTTAGCTCTTTCATTTGTTTTTGCCAAGTTATTGCTGTACCATAGTTTTGTTATTGAAAGATGTCTGTACCTTTCCAGTTTATATGGACCTGTTTACTTAGTAAGCCATATAGTTATTATTACAATATATGTGATGCCAGAGTTAGGACTGATAATTGCACTAGAGCTCATGTGTCAGGATTACCAGGTTTCAGCAGTGAAACAGTAGGCCTCTCCTTATTAGTGCCTGACTACTAAAACACTAGAGTGAAAGAGACTACATCTCTGTATGCCAGGATCCCCCGAGGATTTGATGTGTGCAAGAGGATGTGTCACACTCTATGTGCTACGGATACTGGCTAGTTACTTAGGGATTATATTATGGGATATGTGACACTGTAACCTAGAGACACACTGCGCTGTTACGTGACGTCCTGCCAATGGGATGTACAGTATTGTCTCAGGTTGGCATTTTGATGCTTGGTCTTGGAAACAAACACCATGTTTGCACAAACATTGTTTTTTTTTTGTTGTTGTTGGTTGCAATAAAAGCCTATATTTTGGATTGATATCTCTACTGTATTTATTTGATTCCGTTTGACCAAAATATAGAAAAAATATTTCTTTAATCCATGCATACAATTGCAAATGTTGGGCCGCTACCCACACGTTTAGCTGTGTTGCTCATTCCACAAATGCATGATCCTTACAAGTCATACCTCGTTGTAAAAGTGACTAATCAGCGGGTCATTCCACTAAAGGTGGATCAGTATAGCGGCGCTCAGGGAACTCGAGATTGGAAATCAAGCCTCAGGTGATTCCTCGAACGAGGATCAGCCTTGTGTCATCAGTGTTCACAGAAGACAGGCTTACAAATCTTCGATATGGGCGCGTGCACGCAGACATAAAAAGCCCTGAAGTGTCGATCTGTCGAAATGAAGATACTCCACTCTGCAGGGGTACTACATTTGCGCAGCATTCCGAATTATTGATTTTTATGAAGACGGAAAAATAAGATGTAAAATTGTGCAATACTGCCGCAATTAACAAGGCGAGGGAAATGGTTTGGCAAGAAATTGCTGACCGATTAAATGCGTAGGTCATACTAGCCCCAGTTATTGTTATATGTTCATATTTTAATAAATGAATATTACTACTGTGGTGATATCCGCAGCAGGCTACAAACCGTCATATCGCCACAATGGCCTAGTGGTATTGACTGCTGCCATAGGATTTAATCGTCATTTTATATCAGTGGTTCGAATCCCTCTTCAGGCGCACTTTTTACTGCATTTCGTTGTCTGAATCTAATCTAAAATCTCATCTAAAAAAGTATTGTAGGCTATAAAATTATGGTGCAGGCTAATTTACAAGAACTGACACGATTACAATGGTGTTTGAAACCTTTGCATGAAATCTTCGGTTAAATGTAAAAAAATAAAAAAAATAATGACTTAGTCAAGTCTCGAACTCGCAACCTTTGGAACTCCAGTCCGCAGCCTTAACCACTACGCTAGCATGACAGCAATGCAAGTTGTTTCTTTTTACACTCTTTTCTTTATTGATATATCGATTTATCTATCACACTTTCAAAATATCAAGTTATCTATCACACAATCAAACTATCTATCGATCGATCACACTTTCAAAATATCAAATTATCTATCTATCACACAGTCAAACTATCTAATCTATCTATCTCGTGTGAAGTGGGAACTAATATTTCCTAGGGAGGAACTATCGTTCGGGATGTAGTTTCCGCCTGTGAGCCTTTTTTGACGCGTCTCACTATAGCCTGTGTTTTCGATTTCGAAGACGTCACTCACTGTGCTACGAAAACTGGCTAGTTACTTAGGGATTATATTATGGGATATGTGACACTGTAACCTAGAGACACACTGCGCTGTTACGTGACGTCCTGCCAATGGGATGTACAGTATTGTCCCATAGGTTGGCATTTTGATGCTTGGTCTTGGAAACAAACACCATGTTTGCACAAACATAGTTTTTTTGTTGTTGTTGTTGGTTGCAATAAAAGCCTATATTTTGGATTGATATCTCTACTGTATTTATTTGATTTCGTTTGACAAAAATATAGAAAAAATATTTAATAATGTGTATATATATATATCACTGGTGTTCTTTTAGGAATATAAGATTTTCAATTCCATCTCGAAAATGATCTATCTAGGGAGTTATATAAAATGCTGAGACAATACTATGACATTCATTGTGTTCTTCATTATTTCCAAGTCATCTTAAGACCCCCCCCCAAAAAAAAAAAAAAAAAAAAAAAATCAAACTCTCATGCAGTACCACATAACGACACATGAGGTCGCTTGACACAACGGCAGGCGGGGAACATAGGACCCTTTTTCGGAAGCGGGGAACATAGAACCCTTTTTCGGAAGCGGGGAACATAGAACCCTTTTTCGGAAGTGCGGAACAGGGGAACATAGGACCCGGGGAACATAGGACCCGGGGAACATAGGCATGCTCCCCAGATTCGAGCAGTTCAGCCTTATAGCGTTAGCTAGCTGGCTAGATAAGTTAGCTTAGGCTGTATCCACCAACGAGCTGTATATTTAGCTAAACGGAACCAAGCTAAGGTAAATAGATAGCTAGCTAGTGTTAGCTAGTGCTAATGTTCACCATCTCTGTAGTCTGCTCTAAAATACGTGATCAAACAGTGCAGGCAACCCATGCTGTTCTGTCAATGAGACGAGCTATTGACTGATGGCTGCCTACTGCCAAATCATATTATTACAGCAAACATGTCGGTAGTTTGGCATCTGTTCTCTGAACCATAACGAGAGGCTCATTCCGACATTGACATCGTTCTCGCAATTTCAAAATAAAAGCGCGAGCTAAGCGTTGTATGACAATGACATCGCTAGTCGACTAACACAGCTTGTTTTGTGAGCCTGCTAACAATGTAAAGTAGTGTTATAGTTAACTAGGTAGCAGTGGGGATTACTCACCCAATCCATTGCATTGCAATAGTTTGGCTTGACTAGCGAGTGTGATGTGATTTTCAACATGTATTTCCGTTTTCAAATTAAAAGTCTGAACATTTTGATTGGTGACTTCTTCCCCCTTTCACCAGCCGCTGTCCCAATTTTTTGTTCCCACAGTCTGACTTAAAGAAGAAGAAAAAAAAGGACATGCTAGATTAATTATGGAGGAAAGGGCGTGCATATCACGCTGTCAGACAGAGCTCCACAGACAGAAGGTGACCACTATCATAACAACACAAAGTGTGAAACAGCTCCTGTTGGGAATTTGTATTAAAATAAGTGATAAATCATGTACTATGTGCTCATTTAAATAATATGTGACTGAGGTCAGTTGAGAACAATAGGAAGGTCTCGCAATTAGCCAAAAGAGAGGTTCTGTTTTTGAGCGACATGAAGAAAAGCTCCTGACTAAAAGAAAGTGTTATGATTCAAACCACCTGTAAATTACTTATTTTTACCTATGTGCTAACAACCATTTTACACCTGCTGTTATGATATTCTATTTTCCTGTACTTATTTTATACTTTCATAACTAATGATTAATGATAAGTCTATTCTTCTATACTATATTTAACTTGTTAATCGAATCCCAAGTCATGGGACTGTGTAACTTCAACAGTTATGTTTTAATAATTTAATAAATAATTTTGCCATTTAGCAGACGCTTTTAATCCAAAGCGATTTACAATTACGAATTACAGGGACATTCCCCCTGGAGTAACTGAGGGCTAAGTGCCTTACTCAAGGGCACACTAGTGGTGTGGTTTCAGGCGGGATTTGAACTCACAACCTTCCGATCGCAAGTCCATATAGCTTGTTTTCACAAGCTATTCTGATAAAGGACACACTGACATAGTCATGAGGGAAGGGGTTTGAAGATCAAAAAACTGGCCAATTAGTGCTTTAGAACGCACGTAGAATTAACTGTATAAAAATGTCTGTTCATCCTAAAAATATAACTGTGTGCATATGCTTAGGCTACTGATTTCTTAATACTTAACAGAATGTGTGTGTGTCTAACGTTGCGCAAGACTAGGCTGCTCAGTGCTCACACAGGTGGATCACCATGACTAACGGCCGGGAGGCCAGAAGAAGAAGAAGATAACACACAGTACACTCGCACCCACACAGAGAGGAGTTGAAGGCCACATAACTAACTAAAACACTTGCTACAAATCAAATGGTCACAGCTGCAACAGATTTTATGCTGACAATTAAAAAACTACCAGATAGGGGGGGGGGAGGGACAGCCCAGCCCCAAATGTTAAATCAAATGTATAAAGTACTATGGGGGTTCTTGTCTGGTGAAGCTTCTGCAGTTAACCTATTGACGGCTAGCTGATACTGGCCTGCGGAGGTGAAACTAGATTGGACCACTTTTCCATGGAAATGAACTATTATTGCTTGCTGATGTGCTTGAATAAATATTCTCTTAATGAACAGTTCAGTAGTGGTGCCTAATATTTGATTGGATCATTTTGTCTTAAGAAGGTATATCAAGGACGTCTCGTTGAGATTAAACAAACTCGCTTGTAAGTGACGACTCAATTAAATCAATTCTGGAGAAGTTGATCGCCTTACAAAATTGGTGACCCCGACATGATCTCAACGGGACGCAAGGAGGAGTGGGCGAGGCTGGATTCGGGCTGAGCACTTTCACGGATCCAATGATTATCAGGTGAGCAGAGCCATTTGATGAAATCTGCTTAGGTAGACAATAGTGTTTTAGGTGAAAGTGCTGGGCCTGAATCGTGTGTCAAACCCATTTTGATCTGCGTCTGTGAAGATCGGTCACAAAGTAAGGAGAATAATTAATTAAATTGACAAATGAATTAAATTGACATTCTATAAATTAATGAGCACCACTGTCTGATATAAGCATATATTAACGTGTGATGGACCTCGACCCGCCGAGGTCTAAGTAGGCTAAAGGAAGGGACAGTATACTAGGTCCTGGATATTAGATTTCAGGGGTAACCAGGCCCGCCGAGATCTGATTAGGCTTAAGGAAGGGACAGTAGGTCCTGGATATTAGATTTCAGGGGTAACCAGGCCCGCCGAGATCTAATTAGGCTTAAGGAAGGGACAGTAGGTCCTGGATACTAGGTTTCAGGGGTAACCAGGCCCGCCGAGATCCAAGTTAGGCTTATGGAAGGGACAGAAGGTCCTGGATATTAAGGGGTAACCAGGCCCCAGGGGTAACCAGGCCCCGGTTGAAATACCTTGCAACCAAGTGAGAGGGCAGTACATTGCGGGTGGGGTAGCGTGTACCACAGGTGCAGGTCCCATACTAGCGTGACTACACTCACTGGGGGGGCTAAAATAATGTATAGTAGTGTATGAATGTATGACATGTATCACGTAGTGTGTAAGAGATAAATCGTATGAAGTGAATAGTGTTGGAATTTGTATTATTGTTGTTATTACTGTTATTAAAAGGGATAATCGAGTAAAACGCCCCAGAGCAATCGGTTTAGGCTGCGTGGTCTTGGGCTTGGTACCTCTCGAATACCCCTTGAAGGCTATAAATAATGTTATGCCTCGATTGAGGAGATTAACAAAGTGTGGTGGAGCGAGTGTGTCAGACCACTTTGAGCGTGGACTAGACCTGCTCCACTAGAAGGAGTGTCTCTATTGACGCACGGTGATTTGTGTCTCGCCGTCTATGTAATAGTAGTATTTTTGGTGTGTTTGAATAAATGGTGGTTTTGTTTAGTTGTTCAGGTTGTTTAGCATTGATTGGCAATAATAATATTGTTGGAATTGACCCCATATGGTTTGGAGATGGTTAAGAATTTCATCTCAGACTGTGATGTGTGTAACAAACACAACCCGTTAAAACAGTACTTAAATGTACACATATCCGATGCCTCCCTGTCCATTCCGAGAGATATGTATTGACTTCACGGACATGGGAGTGATTGATAGATTTTCAAGGTGGCCTGAAGCATATCCGTGTAAACGGGAGGATGCTGCATCTGTAATAAAGTGCCTCTTAAAGGAATTCATACCACGGTTTAGTTTCCCTACAATAATACACTCTGATAATGGGTCACATTTTTTAAAATGTCCATATGGCTGCAATTGAGACAGCAATGGGGATTAAGCATCGATTTGGTTCAGTCTACCACCCCCAGTAGTCACAGGGGCTGGTTGAGAGGGCTAACCAATCTATTAAAAGAAAGCTTGCCAACAGGCAGATACAGAGACAGAGGGAGGTGGCTTGGACCTCCTCTCCATGGAAATGAATGTATATGTCAAAGCTCTAACTAATCTCAATCGAGTTTTGTCTTCATAGGTACTGAATGCTGCGGAGAAAGCAGACAACGGCGCAAAACAGACTCCTATTTTAGACCCAGGCGACTGGGTAAGAATCAGAGTCTACAAAAGGAAGTGGAACGAACCGTGGTGGACAGGACCGTGGGAGGTAGTATTGACCACCTCACACGCTGTCAAAGTCGAAGGTAAACCGGGTGCAGATCGAGTGGCCTCTCCTGTCACACTGTACCAAAGCAGACCCACCACATGTATACAATTTTCAAATTCCTGGCGACTCTGTCAGCATGCACCCTCCTTTCAATGGTGATGTTTACTGGGGTCCCGAAAAGCATTTCATGACTTGGCCTCAAATAATGTGGAAAGTAACACAACAAGTGGACTATTAATCCATGATATTAGCGATCACCTGCCTGTCTTTTCATTTTATGAATGTAATTATAGAAAGAAGAGGGAGTTAAAGGAAATAACATACAAGAGAATAAGAACTGAGGAATCCATATCTGCTTTTAGAAATGAGTTATTAAAATAGAATTGGAAGAGTATATACAGTATGAAGAATCAGATGTGGACAAAGCGTATGGGTTATTCCTAGAAACATTTTAAGTTCTATATGACAAAAACTGCCCACTAAAAGAATGTAGCAATAAGAATAAATATTCTGAAAATCTGTGGATGTCCAAGGGCATTCAAAATGCATACAAGAAAAATAATACTCTATACAGTGTATTTATAAAGCATAAAACAAAGGAGGCAGGGGTTAAATATAAGAAATACAAAAACAAACTAATTAGTATTATGAGAATATGTAAGAAGGATTATTATACCAAATTATTAGATGAGAATAAAAAATAATGTTAAAGGAACAAAGTGGAACATTTTACAGACAATGACAGAAAAATTAGCCTTATAAATGAGGTGGTGGATGGATTTAATAATATATTTTTTGTTAATGTGGGGCCAAAACTAGCTAAAGAAATAAACAGCACTGGAAAGAGATTTGCTGAGGAGGACTGTGGAGAGAGAATCACTGACTCAATATCTTTGGGAACTATAGGAAAAAAGAAAAGAAAAAGAAATTACTGATATGGTAAACAAATGTATGAACAAAACTTCAACAGATAAACACCTCTTCACCAATTACAGACCGGTATCCTTATTATAACTGTTAGGGTTAGGGTTTGGGTTAGAGAAACTATATGATGAAAGACTGAGAAACTTGAGAAACTATATGATGAAAGACTGGCCAATTTCATTGAAAAATATCAACTATTAATGGATAGTCAGTATGGTTTTAGAACAGCTAGATCTACTGCCATGGCATTAATGGAGCTAGTAGAGCAAATGACAACTTGTACAGAGAGAAAGAAATACGCATTGGGCATATTAATTGACCTTTAAAAAGCATTCGACACAATAGATCATGAGATTCTACTTAAAAAGATGGACAGGTATGGTGTCAGAGGGGTTGCACTTGAATGGCTTAAAAGCTATATTAGTAATAGACAGCAATTTGTTCAAATAGGCCAGAACAAATCAAGGTGCTTAAATATCAGTGTTGGGACCCAAATTGTTCATATTATACATTAATGATATCTGTAAAGTGTCTGAAATATTTAAATTGGTTGTCTTGGCAGATGACACAAATATTTCATGTTATGGGGATGATCTGCAGCAGCTTTTAAAGGTGGCAAAGAAGGAATTGTACAAATAGCTGGTTTGATACAAACAAGCTATCATTAAATCTGAATAAAACCAAATTCATGCTATTTGGAAATCGCAATATAAATACAGAACTCCATCTGGAAATTGAAAATGTCAAAATTGATAGAGTATATGAAATCAAGTTTTTGGGTGTCTTAAATAGACCACAAACTCTGCTGGAAACCACACATACAATATCTGTGCTCTAAGATTGCGAGAAGCTTGGGAATTCTGGGTAAAATGAAATACATCTTAAATCAGAAATCACTATACACTCTATATTGCACACTCATTGTACCCTATCTGTCATATTGCGTTGACGTTTGGGGAAATACATATAAAACCAACCTACAAAAGATATGCACATTGCAAAAAAGAGCTATAAGGATTGTACATCATGCTGGGTATAGAGATCATACCAATTATTTATAATAAAAAAAATAAAAAATAAAAGTCACTCTGAAATTTGGAGATTTGGTTAAATTCAAGGCTGCACAGTTCATGTTTAAAGTAACACAAAATAAGGTCCCTGGCAACTTAAAAACAAATGTTCATGAGCAGAGATGGGGGTTGTAGTCTAGGAGAGAAATTGAATGTAGAACGGCCAGATGGGCTTTGCTTCTTTCTGTCTCTTCTCGAACAGGGCCATTGCCGACTGTTGCTTCCATGTCTAGGAAGATATATTTTATTTTAATTTATTTTCTTTTTTTCTTTTTGGGTTTGGTTTTTGTCGTTTTTTGTTGTTGCAGATTTGTGTGTTTTTGTGGTTGAAATGTTCGAGATGAATGGAGATCAAATCAAATCAAATCAAAATGTTTGGGACAACTGGGTAAACTACACAATATCCACCATTTCTAAGGTGACATGTTTAGTCTGCTTGAAACAACCTAGAGAGAGTAGACTGTTTCCCTCCCCCTACAAGCCCGATCATTTTTCAAATTCTCCAGTAGGGGTAGGACAAGGGGGGAAACAAATAGCTGGTTTTGGGGTATTTTCAATTAGTATTGGTAGGGAGGGTATGTACCAGTGGAGGCTCCTCCATAGAGGTGGAGGAGGCCTGGCCTCCCCAATAATTTGAGAGAAGAGAGAGAGATTTAAAAAAGCAATAATTATATTTTATTTATTTATTTATTTAACAAAAAACATTTAAAAATATATATATATATATTAATATTATTTCCGTTTTGTTCATAAATCTGAATTTTTCCATGGCTAAAACCCAATATTGCAATTGTAAAGCACCTACAGGCCAGAATCCCTATCCGTTTGTATTGAGGGAGGCCAGGCCTCCCCCAGGAAAGTGGTTTCTCATAGAAGTCAATGTAATGCAATTTTTTTCATGGCAATATGTGATTGGCCAAATCACTGAAAATGGGTGGGCAAGGGAGGCCTGGCCTCACCATGCATTGAGTCCAGGGCTGAAAGATTGACATTTTGTTCGTCCAATCACATGAAGCCATTTTGAGAATTCGCCAGTCACTTCAGTCAAAGAAACACTCGCCATAGTGGCAGGACACATCTAGAACACCCATGGCTATTATCCCTGAAAATAATAGCTTTTTAAATTTGCTTAAAATGACCTCGGAAGTCGGCGAGATTCTGGCGTGATTTATACATCGAATAGGTAGACAACATTTAGGATTTATTGAACAGTTTTATTTTTAATGTAGTCGATTTCGCTTTTCCAAATATTGGCCTCCTCAATTCTGGAAGTCACCAACCTCCACTGGTATGTACTGTATGTACGACTGCAATATGTTGATGGGCCTACCTGTCAACCACTCTCTCTATAGGAAAAACTATGAATAGAACTAAAAGCCCGATGTTATAGGGTCATCACCCCTTACATTTAGAAAAAGGCTATGACTGCATTAAGAGAACGGGAAAGGGGGGTGGTGTGGGACGCCTTAATGCTATGCACTTCTGTAGTATGTTCATGAGTGCATAATCAAGACAGAGAAACATTTATAAACAAAAGTTTACAAAGTGATTAACAAAAAGTTCTAAAATACCAAACAAAAACTATATTTATACCTCTGTTTTATACTTGTTGATCATCTTATTTTTGGGTAATTTTAAAAATCCTTTTAGTGTACAGTCTTGATAGGCAGCTCTGTTTATTTAATAGCATTCCACTTACTATTTTACTCCCAATTTCATTGGTAAAAATGTTATCTATTAAAGTAGCACTGTTATTTTGTTATTCTAGTTGGGTTTACGATTGTAGGAAATAGACTTATACTGTACATTGTGTCCATGAAGTCTCTAAAAAAAAATTTGTGTTCATTTGGGTTCAACAAATCTATTTAAGTCCCCACATACAAAGACCGTCTTTCTGTCATTTAGTTTATCATACATATCAACCATCATATCTTTGAATGAGTCAAGACAGGATCCTGGAGTTCTATACATATACACAGCTTATTATTATGCTCTTAGATTTCTCCATATTTATTTCTACAGTGACACAATCCATAATGTTTTCTATTGTTATTGACATATATATATTATTATTTGTTTTACTATTTTACAGTCAAAGTCATTATTTACATGGTGGGGTAGTGGTGGTCTAGTGGATAGTGAGTTGGACTTGTGATCGGAAGGTTGCGAGTTCAAATCCCACCTGAAACCACACCACTACTAGTGTGCCCTTGAGTAAGGCACTTAGCTCTCAGTTACTCCAGGGGGAATGTCCCTGTAATTCGTAATTGTAAATCGCTTTGGATTAAAGGCGTCTGCTAAATGGCAAAATTAACATACAAGGCAACTCCTCCTCCCTTCTTGTTTGTTCTGTTGGGGGTAAATAGTTCATAGTCCTCAAGTTCCACATCGGCTTCTTTTTCTTTACTGAGCCATGTCTCCGATACAGCAATGATGCTGAACTTGGTGAACTGTCTCAAATAGTCCTTAGTTTTCGTAAAGTTTCTATAAAGACTTCTACTGTTGAAGTGTGTTATTGATAAGATACCATCCAATATTATATTACTTTTGAATTGTTCCTCTGTGTAATATTCACAGTTGCAGACAGTTATTATTGTTGTAGAAGTGGTTCTCTGGGTCGATGTTGTTCTCAATGTCATACATTTTGTGCTCTGTAAAGTCAAAGGTTTTCAAGTTCAACTCTTCAGTTTTTAGGTGCAGCTGTATTATAATCCACACAGTCCAGTGATCCCATTTCTCCTAACTCATCATCATTTATGTCGTTGAGTGGAAAGGAATAATCCTCGTCCATTGCCATTTTGGCAGTCATTGTCTGTTCAAGTATTTCCACTCAAATTTGAGTCAATTGTCTGTTCAGGTGTTTCACAGTCATTATTTGTACTGGTCTAGGTCTTTTAGTTCTCTCACCATAATCCCTTTAGAGGTTTCAGGAGATCCATTGGGCCTAATCATCACTTTACAGTTTCTTGTCCAAGTGCCTTGCAACTTGTTTTGCTTCCTTAGAATGCGTGCCTGCCAGGCAATTTCAGCAAACCTGTAGAAGACATGTTTTGGAAAGGTGGGGGCTCACAGTTGTATAGATATCTGCCGATTGGAGGCACCGCTGAAGGGACACTCGAAAGCCGACACAGACGAAGACAAAGGAAATGATGCTGCAGATGCAGCCGCTAAATCAGGAGGGGGTGGCTGTGGCGCAGGAGGTAGAGCCGCCATCTAATGATCGCAAGGTTGGCAGATCGGCGGTTCGACCCCCGGCTGGCCACATGTCGAAGTGTCCTTGAGCAAGACACTGAACCCCAAATTGCTCCCAGTGAGCGGGCCGGCGCCTTGTATGGCAGCTTGCCACCATTGGCGTGTGAATGTGTGTGTGAATGGGTGAATGAGAAGCCATTGTAAAGCGCTTTGGATAAAGGCGCTATATAAGTGCAGTCCATTGATATGTCCCCAGAGAACATCAGCTGGTTTCAATCCAGCTAGACCATCGTTTCTCAACGGGGGCGGTACCACCCCCCAGGGGGCGTTCAGACAACATCGGGGGGCGCTGGAACAAATATGTTTTAAAGGGGGGCGTTGAGGTGTTCTTGGGGGGCGTTCATGCATAAAGTCTTTTTCTCATGAAAAACAGCTGTCAGCAGTGTTATTACGTTCGTAAATGCACGAACAGTCAGTTCGCTCGGACAAACCGTCTTTTCAGTCAGAACACCCGTCTCTGAGCGCTCCCAGAGCGCAGTGCTCTGAACTTGGCCGGGTTCTGTGACGCAGACAAATACTCCCTCCCCGCATATACACACTACCCTCTGCGCTTATGCGTTCGCTTCCTTTCAATAAAGCTTATTTAATTTAGTTAAAATTAGTGCTAATACCATACATCACAAAAAAGCGATAATATTGTAATGAACCAGTCGGGAAAGGGCCCTGTCGGTTACCAAGAATCTAACCGAGCAATCAGCTACGAATGTCCCCTCCCCACGTTCATCACAGTATAATATTACATACATGTATTACTGTTAAGTGCTGTTGTGGAAGTTATCCCTAGTGCCATTCTGAGGTTAGCATTGCGATGTGTTCGTCTTAACGTTTACAAACTAAAATATACGATCGCTTTTTAGTGATCTCTTGTGTGTCCTGGAAACAAACGCATAAGCACTACTCTGCTTGCGATTAGTCAGCTGTCAGCAGTGTTATTACTGGTACGTTCGTAAATGCACGAACGGTCAGTTGGACAAACTGTCTTTTCAGTCAGAGCACCCATCTCTGAGCGCTCCCAGCATAGCATTATAAAACAACAAAAATCATATCATATCATCAAAATGGCCGCGAAAAAGGTAAAATGCAGACAGTACTCTATTGAGTATCTTAGCTATGGCTTCATACCGTCTCCTACCAATGACCAACTCCCAATGTGTTTACTGTGTGAACAAGTATTTTCCAATGAGGCAATGAAACCCTCACGTCTATAGCCATTCTTGTCTTCAAAATGGAAACATGAAAGCTTCCGGTTTGGCGATGAGACGATAGACAGCTAGAGAGAGGAGCTCCCGGTCAATAGAAAGGAAAAAGTGATTAAAAAGCAAAATAAGTCGGAATAGGACATGCAAAGGACTACAAGAGAGAGAAGGCCAACCAACTCGACGAAAACAGAAAAACAAACCAAGACGACAATGTCAAAAGTTGCCGACGAGGTTCCCGACATGCTGGCTAGCAGTCACGAGGAGCCTGGCTGGGTAGCTACCCTTGCTAACATACAGGCTAGCTTGACTTCTGTGCAGGTTAATATAGAAGCTAACCAGCAACACATGGATGCCAAACTGGACAAGATGAGTAAGCAAATGGAGGAAACTCTGAAAGGAGTTCGAGACGAAATGGGAGAACAAATAGACAAAATCGGAACGGAGACGATACAGAGGCTGGACAGCTTCAGAGACGAAATAAACATAAAGTTCGAGGCTGTGGAGGTGGACATGCGTGACCAACGGAAGGACATGGGGCTCGTAGAAGAACGTGTGGGAGAGACAGAGGAATGGAACACAGAGGCTCAGGACATTGTCGCAGTATTACTTAAACAACAAACCAGACTCCAGGAAAAATTTACAGATTTAGAAGGAAGATCAAGAAGAAACAACATTCCTCAACTATCATCCCAGTCCCGAAGAAAAGCACGGTGAGCTGCCTAAACAACTACCGCCCGGTGACACTCACACCAATCATCATGAAGTGCTTCGAGAAACTAGTCCGGGCCCACATAGTCACACGCCTCCCGCCCAACCTGGATCCATACCAGTTCACCTACAGAGCCCACAGGTCCACAGAGGACGCCATCGCGACGACTCTCCACTCCACTCTATCCCACCTGGAGAGGGGAAACAGCTACGCGAGACTGCTCTTTGTGGACTTCAGCTCTGCCTTCAACACCATCCTTCCAGACAGGCTAGTGACCAAACTACTAGACCTGGGACTATCACACTCTATATGTGCATGGATCAAGGACTTCCTGTCTGACCGCCCCCAGAGGGTGCGGGTGGGCTCCCACACCTCCACAGCCCTCAGACTCAGCACTGGGTCCCCCCAGGGCTGCGTGCTAAGCCCCATCCTCTACAACCTCTACACCTCCTACGACTTCACCCCCGTCCACCCCAGCAACTCCATCGTAAAGTTTGCAGACGACACCACCGTGGTGGGCTGCATCTCGGGGGGGGACGAGGCGGCGTACAGGGATGAGGTAGAGCAGCTGAGCAAGCTGTGCAAGGTTAACAACCTGCTGCTGAACCAGTCAAAGACCCAGGAAATCATCATGGACTTCAGGAGGAAAAAATCTGAGGTCCAGCCCCTGCTCGTCGATGGAGGGAGCGTGGAGAGAGTCTCAACCCTCCGATTCCTGGGGGTGCACATACAGGATGACCTGTCCTGGAAGAACAACACAGCAGCCATCATCAAGAAGGCACAACAGCGGCTCTTCTTCCTGAGAGTCCTCAGGAAAGACCACATCGGACAGGAGATGCTGGTGGCCTTCTACCGCTGCGCAGTGGAGAGCATCCTCACCTACTGCATCTGCATTTGGTTCTCCAGCTGCACAGCCGCAGAGAGGAATGCGCTACAGAGTCGTGAGATCGGCCCAGAAGATCACCGGCGCCCCCCTCCCCTCTCTGGAAGAGCTGTACAACACACACTGCCTCAGGAAGGCCTCCAAGATCTCCAGAGACCCATCCCACCCTGGGTACGAACACTTTGCTCGGCTGCCCTCGAACAGGCGGTTCAGGACCATGTTCGCAAGGACAAACAGACTGAAGCTCAGCTTTTACAGGGCCATTCAGGCCCTGAACACAGCAAAGACCTAGGTTCTAGGCCCTGGACAATCTAGACAAATTGATGGCAGCTACTAGATTGAAATCAAGTGTAATACTGAAACACAACTGTGTACATTTCAAACCTGCAAACTGCGACACTTTAAATGAATGTGCAATAACACTATGTGCAATATGACAACCCTAGGGTACATAAGGTTCAGAGAATAGGAAATGTTATCCAACGGAGGTAGCAGCCAAGCGTCGGAACTACGTGGGTCTTAAGAAGATTCTAAAAGAAAAAGGACTCCGGTTCCAATCTCCCATGACCATGCTGAGAGTCCACTGGAATGACGGACCCAAAGTTTACAACAACCCACAGGAGGCAGCGAGGGAGATGCGAGAGAGAGGATTGGAGGTGCCAGATCAGGGAGAGGACAGCCCTACACTGCAGCAGAGATTGGAGACAGCGCGTAAGTGGACCAGGGTCGGGAGACAGTTTCTTGAATTAAAAGTGTATATTATTTTGTAGGCTGCATAAGAGACATCGACAGTTCTGACTATTTGGTTAATTTAACTCCGAGCAACAAGTTTTGACCGGGAGCCTCGGAGTTTAGAGTATGATAATGTTGGACACTGATAGTGAGCTTGGGAGACCCAGTGCAGTGGTGATCTCCGCCACTAGAGGGGGCCCTTTCACTAAGAAAGGACTGATCCCTTTTCACAACCAGCAGGTGAAAAAGCCTTGGGAGTTCGAATGTTGAGTTTTTGTTTTGATCTGTTTAGTTTAACGGTTGTTATTGAATTATTGTATGTGTTTTTTGACATGTGGGGAACTGAAGGGCATTTTGAGGAGCTGTATGATGGATAAGGGAATACAAATGGTCTTTAAATGTTAATGGTATGAATAATCCAGTTAAGAGAGGCAAAGTGATGGCAACATTTAGAGGGGATACAGATTATCTTTCTTGAACTTGAAATTTGTCATCAAATCAAATCAAATCAAATTTTATTTGTATAGCGCATTTCTTACAAGATGCAACTCAATGCGCTTCACATAATAAACATTCTCAGTCAATCAATCAATCAATCAATCAATCAATACTGACAGAGCTGCAAGCAGGCAAAAGTAAAAACCTGTACACTATGTAGCCAGGAAAATTCCCTTGCAGCCCTCTACACATAGAGCGACTACTAGCCAGTTTGCCTACCAGCACCCAGCGGTTAGAAGTTCCGTGCCACTAGACCTCAGGGGTCTAGCTGGTGTGTATCTTATGAGCATGTCCACCATGTAATTGGGCGCATCGCAGTGGAGTGATTTATAGACTAGTAAAAGGATCTTAAAGTCTATTCTATAACTGACAGGGAGCCAGTGTAGTGATCTCAAGACAGGTGTGATGTGCACTCTTCGTTTGGTCCTAGTAAGGACACGAGCAGCAGCATTCTGAACCATTTGTAGTCTATTAATCATTTTTTGGGGGAGACCTGTCAGGAGAGCATTACAGTAATCTAGCCTAGTAACAAACACATGCATACATTTTTCGGTGTCTGCCTGGGAGAGAAATGATTGTACCTTAGTGATGTTTCTTAAATGGTAGAAGGATGTTTTAATAGTATTATTAATATGAGTTTCAAAATGTATATCTGGGTCAATTATGACACCAAGATTCCTAGCCTGACACTTAGTGTTAAGAGCTAGTGTTTTCAAGTGTGCAGATAATTTCTCTCTCCCAGTTTTCTCGCCAATGATCAATACCTCTGTTTTTTCTTGATTGAGTTGGAGAAATTGTTGTGTCATCCAAATATTAATATCAGCAATACAATCTATCAGGTGGTCGATCATCTTGTAGTCGTTGGGAGTTACTGAGATATAAAGCTGAGTGTCGTCAGCATAGCTGTGGTAGTTAACGCTATGCCTCTTGATAACAGAACTGAGTAGTAGCATGTATAGGCTAAAAAGCAAAGGTCCTAAAATGGACCCCTGGGGAACTCCACAGGTTGCGCTATAATTTTTTGACTTATGGTCACCAAGGGCTACAAAGTAGTCTCGGTCAGCCAGGTAAGTCCTGAACCAGTTTAAGACCGGACCTGAGAGGCCAACCCAGTTTTCAAGTCTCTCAATAAGTATGGAATGGTCTACCGCAGGGGTCGGCAATAGGCGGCCCGTGGGCCATTGCTGCCCATCACCAATAATATTTGGCCCAGCAGATTATTTTGAGAATCCACTTCTTTTTTTTACAATATCGGACCGACATTCCCACATATAGCGGCTATACTGTCCGAATAGAGAATCTACCACCACCTAAAGAATGCTTATTGTACTTTTATCCATGTTGAGAGTGAATGACACAGGGACAGACAATCAGGCAGCGAGGTGCACCGTCTCGTGGTGCCGCTTAATATTATAGTCTTTGCAAGCAGCCACAACTTAATTACAGATAAGACACTTCGGCTTTGCATTAATGAAACCAGGTAGGATGTACGCATAGTTCTCTGTCCATTCCGCTTTCACCGTCAACCTTCCTCTTTAGACCTTTGGATGACATTTTTCTTTTTCTCTTACTAGGTAGCAGGTTAAATGTGTAGCTAACTTCTCACTCAAGTAGGGTACAATATTGCCAATCCAATAATAATGTGACGTTGTACGTCTGGGAGGAGCGGGGAATAATTATCAGAATAAAAGTATGTTAAACAATTATTAGAATAAGTTAGGCTCCGCTACATCGTCAGTCCACACATTTATTATTCAAAAATATGGAAAGGGAAAAAAAAACTCCTCGTTTACAGTTAAGTTTATTACGCCACCTATACAGCTTGTTTACAGTTATCTTGATCAATTCTCTGCATCTCCCACAAATGCATGTCTTATAAGGCGGTCCGTCGCGGAGTTCCAGTAACATTTGTGACGATCGGATGATCAAAATGACTTTTCTTTTGAAACACAGAACTACGTTTCAATTTGAGAATCACTACAGAAACTCGCTAGTCAAGCCAGAATAGCAACGCAATGGATTGGGTGAGTAATCCCCACTGCTACAGTTAACTATAACACTACTTTACATTGTTAGCAGGCTCACAAAACAAGCGCTTTTCCGAGGCTCAAATACCCTATGGGGAAAACGGGAAAGTGCTCTGTCCCTTGTTGTATGAATAGATCCGACCGGTCTCAAAATGTAGCCTATAATTAATGCAAGTGCAATCGGGCTAACGTTACTCATTCTCGCAGTTCCAAATGAATGAACGTTGAAGCGCACTGCCGTCGGGTTGTAAAATAGCCTAGTTTGATAGGCCTATTGACAGCGAATAAAACAGTGAAGATGACAATTGTTTCTGCCGTTGTTATTAAAATCTGTTCTCCGTTGGTTGTATCTCAAAATGTGGCCTATTAAAATCTGTTCTCCGTTGGTTGTATCTCAAAATGATGTGGCCTAACTAATGATGTGGCCTAACTAATTAATGCAAGTGCAGCCAGGGGCGTGTCCAGGGGGTGGCCTGGGGTAGCACGTGCCACCCCTGAAATCTGATTGGTCACCCCAGGTGCCACCCCCCTGATTGATTGGCACACAGCTGACATGATGTATATAATTTGATGTAAAGAACTCTCAAAAAACACATACGAAATATTGTTTTAAGTACAATAAAGCTTTATTTATTTTAAGAACGTGTGGAGTGCATCTCCAGCAGTGCGATATCTGTAAACATACTATCTGTAGACTCTCCGCTCAGGGTTGCCAGATGGGATTGACAATTTCGAGCCTAACCAGTCTAAAAACAGCTAAATCCACAAAAAACCAGCCCATCTGGCAACCCTGTCTCCGCTGCTTCAAACTCTTCCACTTGTTGCGCAAAATGGGCCAGAGTTTGTCAAATCCAATGTTGGGCATCTCGTTTCTCAAGTCCTGGTATAGACCAAAATATACAGGTAAGCCAAAGGCAAGTGGATCTGATGAAGGTAAAGCAATCTTTCTCACTTGATCTTCACCAGAGAAGAACCCCGGTGAATGATGCCCCCGCCCCTTTTACAGTCGCGCGCGTTTAGGGAAGCGTGGACAAAAACAACATTCTTGATCCAGAGTTAGGTACGCTTAAAATAGCTTACAACGGCTACTAGCATAAAGAAATGTCTGCTTGTTGCGTGTTCGGTTGTCAGAATCGATATTCCACGACTATCGGACTCAAGTTCTACCGAATTCCATCAGGATCAGACCATTTCAGAGCAATCGGCTTGTGCATGTGCCGCCCATTTTATATCAGGTAAAGTATTGTAGCAACCGTGTAATAATATGTTCATTAATGTTGCAATTAATGCTCAGAAATTCAATGTTAGCACTGTTACTGTGAGCTGTGTTGTGTGCCAATGCATTGCTGTGATTGGTGGAGGTCACGGGGGGGGGGCGGGTGTTGCGTTGAGGAAAGGAGAGCTTCGGTGAACTGTCGGTTTTGTATGTGGAAGTTTGCAATTAAACGCACGGATTGTAAGACAACCTATCTTGTCTTTGGCTTGGGAGGACTTCTGATTTCAAGACATAAAAGTCTGAATCTATGTCATGGTATTTGATACGCTAGGCAATGCACTTTTCATACTTTTCACAGGCAGGTAATGGCCAGGTAATGGATTGGAACAATATCTCGTTAACTCCGACCACTCCCCCAGATTTGTTTGTTTAAAGAATAAATATGGCAGTTTAATATTACATTTGTATGGTGCCACTCTGTTGTGTTGTGATAATAATAATAATAATAATTCATTGAATTTATATAGCGCATTTCCGAGGCTCAAAGACGCTGATTGGTAGCACTGGGACTTTTAAACAGGGATTGTAATGTTAGTAGCCTAATTAAAGTATACAATGGGTAGTGGAGACAGAAATGGTAATAAAAAGCACAAAATGCCGGTGCATACAAATTGACCAGAATGCAGGGAATTAAGTGTTAAATTCAAAAAATGGTGCCACCCATGCCAGCCCGACAGGCGCACCCCTGCGCTTTCAGAACGAGCTCCCCCAATGTCACATCTGAATTCGAGTCGGAATTCGACGTTTGGATGCGAACGACAGACGTCGAATCCTGACGTCTGCCGTGTGAGACCAGGTTGTCAATTGTCTACAGTGGGCTTGTCATGTTCTTCAATGTATGGATATTGCGATCATTGGACTTATCGGGACGTTACCCACTGTCGGCACTCGGGAACAGTGAATCAGGAACGGTGCTCAACTTGTCCAGCCTCGCGCTATGTGCAATGAATATGAATATAAAAAGTTTATATATTTGCATGAATATCTCCCTCTGAGCAATAGACGTCTTTTCAACCTCGCGTCTACAATATAAACCAATATAAACCAGCTATATTACGGCTATATTTTCTACTTATCTTAAATGCATGAAAACCGTTATTAAACCCCTCTAAACTGTCAGAATACGTCCCAGACGTCATGTAGTATGAGATTCATATAGTCTAGCATAGTTATCTTAGCAGAAGTGGTGGTTTAAATTGCGTCTATACGTCGCTGTCCTTTAACCCAGATAAATGCGGTCTGTGTCTAAACCTGTTTTAGTCTAGCAGCACGTTGAGTTTAAATGAATACCCTAAACGCCTGTAGATTGTCAAAATATGTACCAGACCGTCATTTAGTCAGAGATTCCATGTAGTCTAGCATAGTTATTCATGCAGAAGAGGTGGTTTAACACTAGAACAGCCGTGAGGTGTTAAACAGCACCAGTGAGTACAAAAAAAAATCTACCTTTGCACTCGATCAAATTTCAGGACCCTCCTTTCATGACTTTTCCTAGATATGTGCGTTCTACCACCCAGCATCTTTACATTTTCAAAATCGAGTTAGTATAAAGCGATTTTGCAGTATTTCTGTGTGTGTCTGTGTATTTGCCTTGGGATTCGGCTGCCATATTTTTCTCCAAGGCTGCAATTCTCTTTTATATCAGCAGAGGTAGCAAGGGGGCACACACTGTGCTCAACCTTCAGGCTTCAGTGCTGAATTAGATACAGTGGATAAGACTGATATTTGTAACATAATGTGTTTATATATAGGCTATATATAGCAATAGTGATACATAAGATATGTATATGTACAGACAGTTATGAAAATGATAAACTGTACAGTATGACTTTTACAATCCCTTCAGATTTGTTGGAGCTGAGGTTTTTTTTTCACCCAAGTTCCATGCAATAGTGATAAGATATTATGATATGTGTAGCCTATGTACAGTTATGAATGATACACTGCACATTATGTACCTATCAAGCTGTGTGGTATTACATAGGTACCACAGCAAAGTAGTTCATCAACAAATATTATATAACAAACGGATATTTATAATATTGTATATAATGTCTTTTTTGATGATTATGCCTGTACAGCGCTGTCAATTTTCAAATAATGCTATAGGCTATATATATATATATCTACCCTCCCTCCACCCCCACCCAGAGAGCTTTGGACTGTCTGGATATGAACACTTGATCTCTGCACTTTATATTTATATTAATTATGACTCTTGCACTTTGATGTTGGTTTGCACTGTCTTGTCCTGTCTTGCACCTATCCTGCTGTAAACCGTGCTCCATTGTTCCAAACCAAATTCCTAACATGTTTACATGTCATGGCAATAAAAGTCTTCTGATTCTGATTCTGATTCTGATATGAATGTTCAGTTGTGATATGAAGTAGCCAACAATTCTCATGTCGACCATGATAATAATAGGCTACAACAGGGTTGTACATAGATATACGCAGATTCATATTTGGATAGTTGATTTTGGCACCATTGTATAGTAGCCAATTGCAGAGAGTATACATTATTTTGTTTGTTTACTGCACATTATAAATGAAATGAAAATAGCTGTTGTGAAAAGTGAAAATGAAGTGTGTTCATGTTGCAGTGAAATCTATTTACATAGATATATCAGATGTGATATTTCTACTACAAACGAACACAGAGAGACAGATAATTCAAGTAACATTTTTATTTACTTGCAATGTTCACTTCAATTCTTCCAAGTAAAAAGTATGGTAATTAATATGAACACCAATATATATTTAAAAAAAGTAGAAAGTGAATAGGAGGTCGCCGGAGCGCTCAGCGTGGGCGCTGTCAGGTAGACAGGGCAGGAGAGGCATCAGGCCTGGCCATGGGACAGATGTGAATGATGGGAATGATGTGCTGGGCGTGCGAGGGAGCGTGCTTATTCTGGCAGATTGTGAAATATTAAAACCAATAACATTCTGAATGATTTATCATTCTGTACTCTTTCTCTCCTTTCTTTCATGTATTTTCTTTTCTTTTTCTCAATTAGTAGTCTCCTAATCTCGCTACAGTTTGAGCGAGACTGTAACTGTCATTGTTTGAATGAATGAATGAATGGTCTTTATTTGTCATTGATATAGTACAGGTACCAAACAACGAAATTTGGGAGGGGGGGCTCCCCTGGTGCTAGGAAACTAGGTGCTAGGAACTGGTGCTATAACTGTGTTCATGTTATAATGTTTAGTGAACGAACAATTGTTAGGTGTTTGCCACAAATCGGAATTATCTTGCCGTGAAATGTGTACATCAAATAACATGATGTCGGCGATCTACTAGAACTGCGGGACGACTGCAATGTAGGCTACCATATATATCTGCCATATCATACCGTTTTATATTGAAAAATATGATGGTAAATAAATACATGTGGGACCGATGTATGATATGGCAGAGGTGTGGTGTGTATCAGTCTGTCTCGTTCCAGCGAGTCAACTCGTGTTGACTCAATAAGACATGCGCTTGATGGGGGGAGTGTTGATGGCTGTCGATCGTTTCCGATCAATGAACAAAGACATCGGGTTCCCCCCGCTCCACCACGTTTCAACGGTGTGTTTCTGTAACCATTTTCTCCTCCTTGTTGCATAAAACAAATTTAGACCACTATATAAATATAGACCACTATGTATAAATAATAATCCACAGATCTCTTTTGACATCACAACAATGTCAACACAATCACAACAGAATCTTATTTTATCCAACCAGGTTTTATATTTTGATTATGACATCATGTCTTTCAACATTGTCACACTTTTCATTACACACATTAGCGGCATCAAAAATGATGTGCTGGGCGTGCGAGGGAGCGTGCTTATTCTGGCAGATTGTGAAATATTAAAACCAATAACATTCTGAATGATTTATCATTCTGTACTCTTTCTCTCCTTTCTTTCATGTATTTTCTTTTCTTTTTCTCAATTAGTAGTCTCCTAATCTCGCTACAGTTTGAGCGAGACTGTAACTGTCATTGTTTGAATGAATGAATGAATGGTCTTTATTTGTCATTGATATAGTACAGGTACCAAACAACGAAATTTGGGAGGGGGGGCTCCCCTGGTGCTAGGAAACTAGGTGCTAGGAACTGGTGCTATAACTGTGTTCATGTTATAATGTTTAGTGAACGAACAATTGTTAGGTGTTTGCCACAAATCGGAATTATCTTGCCGTGAAATGTGTACATCAAATAACATGATGTCGGCGATCTACTAGAACTGCGGGACGACTGCAATGTAGGCTACCATATATATCTGCCATATCATACCGTTTTATATTGAAAAATATGATGGTAAATAAATACATGTGGGACCGATGTATGATATGGCAGAGGTGTGGTGTGTATCAGTCTGTCTCGTTCCAGCGAGTCAACTCGTGTTGACTCAATAAGACATGCGCTTGATGGGGGGAGTGTTGATGGCTGTCGATCGTTTCCGATCAATGAACAAAGACATCGGGTTCCCCCCGCTCCACCACGTTTCAACGGTGTGTTTCTGTAACCATTTTCTCCTCCTTGTTGCATAAAACAAATTTAGACCACTATATAAATATAGACCACTATGTATAAATAATAATCCACAGATCTCTTTTGACATCACAACAATGTCAACACAATCACAACAGAATCTTATTTTATCCAACCAGGTTTTATATTTTGATTATGACATCATGTCTTTCAACATTGTCACACTTTTCATTACACACATTAGCGGCATCAAAAATGATGTGCTGGGCGTGCGAGGGAGCGTGCTTATTCTGGCAGATTGTGAAATATTAAAACCAATAACATTCTGAATGATTTATCATTCTGTACTCTTTCTCTTCTTTCTTTCATGTATTTTCTTTTCTTTTTCTCATATTATGATAACATAAATTCTCATAAATTCTCATAAATTATGATAACACAATATTGCAATATTTATTACTTTTCTTTTTTAATAATGATAATCAACTTTCATTCATTAGTAAAGCTCCCGCAGTCACAATCAATCTCCTCTCCATATATATAATTTCCCCACTTCTCTGCTTCTCTGCGCATAGGAACTTTATATGCATTTTTAGAGGTAGCCTAGTGATCTTGTCATTTTCTCTTCTTGTGTGACATCGCCATCCAGCGATCTTTGTGCGTCAGTTCACACTCTCCCATTGTGAAGAGTGGTCGTGTGATTCGACACCTCGTCGCGCTAAAAGTAGGTAAAAAAACGTCGCTGTCCTAGTGTTAAATTGCGTCTATACATCGCTGTCCTTTAACCCAGATAAATGCGGTCTGTGTCTAAACCTGTTTTAGTCTAGCAGCACGTTGAGTTTAAATGAATACCCTAAACGCCTGTAGATTGTCAAAATATGTACCAGACCGTCATTTAGTCTGAGATTCCATGTAGTCTAGCATAGTTATTCATGCAGAAGAGGTGGTTTAAATTGCGTCTATACATCGCTGTCCTTTAACCCAGCTAAATGCGGTCTGTGTCTAAACATATTTTCTACTTATCTTAAATGCATTAAAATTCAGTAGGCTATAACAGGTCAAAACAACTAGACCAATACAAAACTAAAGAACAACCAAAAAAACATATTTCCCCCCAAAATAAAATGTGACAACAATCAATTTCATTAATGGGAGACCCTAAAGATAAGAAAAATCATTGTTGTCATTTGTTCTACCTCGGGTAGGGGTATCTCGAAATCTGAGGGCCCTTCCTTGCAGACTTGACTATGATGTGGAGAGTTCCGTTCAAGTTGAAGAGGAGTTTGAACTACACAACTGCACATAAACTAACTTTTTACCTAAAGTGACTGGAATACCCCCCAGTAGTAAATCATATCCTCAAATAATATCTTAAGAAAGCCTTCTTATCTTTGTTGGTTTATTATGTTTAGTTGAGTGTCTGTTTCAAATATGTTGTCCAACAATAGCCTACTGACTTTACTGAATAAGGCTGTGTCTGTCATGACACATATTGGTCATGAAGTGTTGCCAATGTAATGAATACAATATTGTTAATTTCAATGTTTGTAATTGGTCACTTTCAATTTATAAGAGTGTCATATATATATATATATATATATATATATATATATATATATATATATATATATATATATATATATACTGGTAGATACATTGAAATCGTAAAATTAAATTAAATAAATGTCCCTCCTGTCATATGACGTCGAGTAAACATGACAAGTGCTTTGCAGCTTCACGGTTCACCCAATGAACAACCTGCATCATCTAATCAAATCAAATGCGTTATGCAACACGATTGGCTGTTTCATATGGAAGTCCCACCCATTTCAGATGTTCTGTCTATTTCATTGGTTGTTCGGCGAGACGTTTAAATTCACAAATCGACCGGTCGAGTTGAGCAGAGAGACAAGGGCAGACAGTTTGAAGAAGTGAAGTGCGCTAGGAGTTGGTTACCTGGTTACCGAAAGAGAAATAGTTATATAGACTCGACAGTTGAATTTCAGGTAGGTGGTGAAAATGTGGTTATCCAGCGCTGACTATCTACCTACGTGGTAGACTAACTGTTTATAGCAAGCGCTTGTTTGTTAGATACGTTTTTGTGCAACTGACTTGTGTTTATGTTCTCCGCACACGCAGAACAGGCCCCAGGCAGAACGGGCGGTGCTGGCTACAGAAAGAATAACCCAACCTAAATGTTGTCTCCCTAACTGTTAATAAATACTATTATGTTGTATGTAATGTTCCTATTTCATTGTTAATATTTAATATTTAATATTCTTATTTCCTTATTTATATTTCGTATTGACTATTTCCCTAAATAAATACATGTTCCTATTCATATTTCCTTGTCATAATTTACTTATTACTCATGAAAATTGTATTTGTCTACTTATACTAAGTGTTTAAACGTCTAGGCTATAACAAAGCTAAATTGATGTGAAATTGGAAATTGAAACGTCTGTTTAAACTGCATTTCAACAGCTATACAGTATATAGTCTGCTGTTGAAATGCCTATAGAAACAGTCGTTTCAATTTCACCTCCATTTGGCTTTGTTTTAGCCTAGACGTTTAAACACTGGTGTTTCAATGTCTAGGTTATAATTAAGCTAAATTTAGGCTAAATTGGAAATTGAAACAACGTCTATGTTTAGACGTTGAAATGCCGTTGAAACATAGAAAGGGAAACAACGTCTGTGTTTCAACGGCATTTCAACGTCTAAACATAGACGTTTTTTAAATTTCCAATTTGGCCTATATTTAGCCTCGATTTGGCCTAGACGTCTACGGGCCATTTAGACGTTGTTTAGACGTCTAATCAACGTAAAATTGCTCACTGGGTATATATGATACGAACAAAGATATATGTAGGCTACATTGTGATGGGTACAGGACAAGGGAGAATAAGATATGTGCAGTGTGCACGTATATTATTTGTGTGCACTCGCATAATATGTGAGGTAATATTTCGATTTATGTTGGTGGAAATTGTATCTATTTCAAAGCGTTTCTCCTGTTTCATCCTTCTGCCAGCTGAGTCGCAGTTGACATTTCTCCAGTTTCTATGCGTACGCATGGATCACAGTGTGTGTAGCCTAGAGGTGCGCACAGTTTTTATAAATCCCAAAATTGCTTTATAAATGAGGCCCCTGATCCGCAAACTTCTTATTGTCTGCCAGAACCCTGAATTTGAAATTCTGAGAATTTCGAAACACAAACCTTTATGGGAGGTACTTATCAGTCTTCTCTTTGTACCCTATTATGATGTTTTAATGATAACAACCTATAATTTTCGCCGCACCATCACAAAATTAATAGGCGTCTCTTCGAAACTCCTAATAATCTCTATGGCAAGACGTATCATTCACCCACATTTCGTCAAAATTGTCACAGTGGTGACGGAGACAAAGTGTGTGACATACGAATTGACAGAATTTTGTGACATATGAACAGACAGAGACCGATCCATAGTCCCCTCACCGATTTCATTGCAGGGGACAATAAGTAGGGAAATGTTATGGTTCCAACTGGACACTAGGGGGAGTCAGAGACCGCCCCATTAACATTAAAGCACACTGGTGCTTCTTATTATTTCATTAGGCCAGTTCTATTTGTGACAGAGTCTGGTGAAAAAGTCCCCAAGTAGGGCAAGGTATTATTTTATTTTATTTTATTTTATTTTTTTACAGATTATGAAAATGCAGATTGTAAGCTTTCAAATTGTGTGTCATACTTTGAAATCGGAAAAGTTCAAGAAGATATGCATATTTGAATGTTGGTACAACTCGAGTCAAGTAACAGAGAAAATAGTCCTCAAAGTTTTCACACTTTTCACAGGCAGGTAATGGGTGGGTACAATAGGTGCCCTGACACCACAGGTCATGAAGATCCTGGAGAGGCTAGTGCTGCAACACCTTAAGCCCCAGGTGAAGGACTTCCTGGACCCCCGGCAGTTTGCATACCAGGAGAGCATGGGGGTGGAGGACGCCATCATTTACATGCTGCACAGGGCCTACACACACCTGGAGAGGCCACAGAGCATGGTGAGGACCATGTTCTTCGACTTCTCCAGTGCATTTAACACTATCAAGCCATCACTGCTGGCTGACAAACTAGCAGTGATGTGTGTGGAGGACTCCCTGACGGCTTGGATCCACAACTACCTCACAGACAGGCGTCAGTATGTGAGACTGCAGGGCTGTCAGTCTGAGGTGGTGGTGTGCAACACCGGTGCCCCCCAGGGAACTGTTCTGTCACCCTTTCTCTTCACCCTCTATACCTCCGACTTCCAGTTTAGCTCCGACCAGTGCCACCTGCAGAAGTTTTCGGATGACTCCTCTATCGTCGGTTACATCACAGACGACAGGGATGAGGAGTACAGGGCCCTGGTGGAGAGCTTCGTGCAGTGGTGCGACACCAACTACCTTTTGCTTAACACCAGCAAAACAAAGGAGTTGGTGGTGGATTTTAGGAGGAAGAGAAGGACCCCAGCCCCCATCACCATCAAGGGGGTGGAAGTCGAGAGGGTGGACTCCTACAGGTACCTGGGAGTACAAATTAATAACAAACTGGACTGGACTGACAACACCGAGGCTCTTCTCAGGAAAGGGCAGAGCAGACTGTTTTTCCTGAGAAGGCTGAGGTCTTTCGGTGTCTGCAACAAGCTGCTGCAAATGTTTTATCAGTCGGTGGTTGCCAGCGTTCTGTTCTTCGCCGTGGCCTGCTGGGGTGGAAACATCTGTGCCAGGGATGCTGCGAAGCTAAACAAACTGGTGAAGAAGGCCAGCTCTGTGGTGGGGACCGGGCTGGACAGCCTAGAGGTGGTGGCAGAACAGAGGATGGGGAAAAAACTGGCGGCCATGCTGGCCAATCCCTCCCACCCGATGTACTGCGAGCTGGCAGGGATGAGGAGCAAGTTCAGCCACAGATTTGTTCTCCCCCGTCAAAGTACAAAAAGATTTGGACAGTCCTTTATTCCAGCTGCACTCCGACTCTACAACCAGGCCCTGCAGGGTGGGGGAGACCTGGAGATGGAACTTTTGGAACTTTTTACTTATTGAGCCTGCACTGTTTTATGTTTTTTATTGAATGTTTTTCTGTTTTCTGTACTGAATGTTTTCTGCCCTAACTGAGCTGTTTGACAACAAAATTTCCCCATTGGGGACAATAAAGGTTTTCAATCAAAAAAAAAAAAAATCAATGGTTAACTCCACCCCCAACCACTCCCCCATTAGACTACCTGTCATTATCTGTCAGTGGGGTTGTCAATCAAATCAAATCAAATCAAATTAAATCAAGTCAAATCAAATCAAGCTTACCTTCAGGAAAGAAACTTGCAGAGCTGACATGTTTAAATAGCTAAATAATAATAATAATAATAATAATAATAATAATAATAATAAGAAGAAGAACAATAAGAACAATAATAATAATTCAAGATTCATGATTTTTTTATTGCCATATGTAACTAGAATCAGAAATAGAATAGAAATAGAAATCAGAATGTATAAGCTTATTATAATAAATAAAGTTTATTACATCCCATTATACAAGTACAAGAGAGTAAAATTATTATGGCTTCAGTTCCAGTCGACATTGCTGCAGCAAGAGAAAACATAATGGCAAGATTTAAAAAAGGAAACAATAACGCAAGATACAATTGAGCAATACAAACAAGTAAAAAATAATAATATAAGTTTGCACTGAGCACTGCAATTACTAAGTAGTGCAAAGTATTGCATTGTAGTGCCTGTGTGCGTGGGTTAAGCTGTGTCCGTGTGTATGCATTTATCATTATAAATTGACAGTTTTAACAACCTGGAGCTCAATGCTCTAAAAACAGTGGAGATGGTGGTGGACTTCCGCAGGAAAGCAGCCCTGCCCCCTCCCATCACAATGGGAGGTACCCCGGTGGCCTCCGTGGAGTCATGCCGCTTTCTAGGCATGACCATCTCTCGGGACCTAAAGTGGGAGCGGAACACCGAGGCCCTCACTAAGAAGGCCCAGCAGAGGATGTTCTTCCTCCGGCAGCTGAGGAAATTCAGGCTGCCGAGGTCCATGATGGTCCAGTTCTACACGGCCATCATAGAGTCCCTCCTCACCCACTCCATCATCACCTGGTTCCCTGCTGCAAAGGCCAAGGACAAGGCCAAGTTGCAGAGGGTTATACGTTCAGCGGAGAGGGTGATCGGCTGTCCCTTGCCCTCCCTCAACTCCCTGCACGACACCAGGGCTCTGAGGAGGGCAAGGAAGATCATGGCCGACCCCTCCCACCCCGGCCACGGCCTCCTCACCCTGCTTTCCTCTGGAAGAAGGTTGCGGCTGCCTAAAACAGTAAAGACCCGCCACAGGCTCAGTTTCTTCCCCTCAGCCGCCAGGCTGCTAAATGACTCTGGCTTCCCCCTCCCCCCCGCCCCCAAATCTGCTCAGGACTGAATATGCACTGGACCCATTGAAAAACTCTGCACTGCACTTTATATATATAGCATTTATTTTTTTTAACACACCTGTACATTCTGCACTCTACCCTGTTAGGCCCTTATTTTACTCTAGACAGAAGGGTTGTAACACTTGTTATTAATTCCATTTGGTATACCTCATAAACTTTCTTGCATTTCTGGTGTTTGCATTTTACATATTCTAAATATATGCTATCTACATGTCGCACTGGATGGGGTTAGTGCTGTTGACTCATCAGAAAGTAAAGACTAATTCACAGAGTGTATGAAGATTCCAGTAAGGGTTTTGTGAAGGAGCCCTAGTGCTGTTGACTCATCAGAAATAGAATGTTTTATTTAGCTCATCAGTGGGCACTCAGCACCATGGACACATCCAGCCCAGCACCTTGCATCCTGGTTCCTGCCCTGCTCCATGGATTACAACGATGATCGCCTGACCCTTGCCTGACTCCACCAAGTCCTTTGCCTGACCCCTCAAACCTGTTTGACCTAATAAAGTCCCACACCTGGGGTCATTGACATTCATTTATTTATATACAGTTAGGTCCGGTATTTGGACAGTGACACAATTTCCACAATTTTGGCTCTGTATGCCACCACAAAGGATTTGAAATGAAACAATCAAGATGTAATTGAAGTGCATACTTTCAGCTTTAATTCATTCATTTAATAGTTCATTTTTAATACTTTGTCGAGAATCCTTTGCAGGCATTGACTGCCTGAAGTCTGGAACACATGGACATCACCAAATGCTGGGTTACCTCCTTTGTGATGCTTTGCCAGGCCTTTACTGTAGCAGTCTTCAGTTGTTGTTTGTCCGTGGGTCTTTCTGCCTTTAGTTTTGTCTTCAGCAAGTGAAATGCATGCTTGATTGGGTTGAGATCAGGTAATTGACTCTTCTTTGCCTTAAAAAAAAGTCCTGGGTGGGGCGCTTAGGTGGCATAGCGGGTTAAGTGCTGACCATGTAACCGCAGGGTCCCCGGTTCGATTCCGGCCGGGGACATATCCTGCATGTCATCCCTCCTCTCTATCTCACCCATCCTTCCTGTCTAAATCTTCACTGTACCTGTCAATAAAATGAAAAATATGAGTGGGACTGCCCCACTCAGAAAAAAAAGTCTTAGGTTGCTTACACAGTATGTTTTGGGTCATTGTCCATCTGTATTGTGAAGCACCATCCAATCAACTTTGCTGAATTTGTCTGAATCTGAGCAGACAGAATATCCCTAAACACTTCAGAATTCATCTGTCTGCTTCTGTCTTCTGTCACATCATCAATAAACACTAGTGACCCAGTGCCATTGGAAGCCATGCATGTCCATGTCATCACACTGCCTCCATGTTTTTTTACAGATGATGTGGTATGCGTCGGATCATGAGTCGTTCCAAGCCTTCTCCATACTTTTTTCTTCCCATCATTCTGGTACAGGTTGATCTTAGTTTCATCTGTCCAAAGAATGCTGTTCCAGAACAGGGCTGGCTTTTTTAGATGTTTTTTGTCAAAGTCTAATCTGGCCTTTCTATTCTTGAGGCTTATGAATGGCTTGCACCTTGTGGTGAACCCTCTGTATTTGCTTGTGTGAAGTCTTTCTTTTATGGTACACATGGATAGTGATATGCCTACCTCCTGGAGACTGTTCTTCACTTGGCTGGATGTTGTGATGGGGTTTGTCTTTACCATGTAAAGGATCCTGTGATCATCCACCACTCTTGTCTTCCATGGACGTCCAGACCTTTTTGTGGTGCCGAGCTCACCAGTGCGTTCTTTTTTTCTCAGAATGTACCAAACAGTTAATTTGGCCACTATTAATGTTCCCACTATCTCTCTGATGGATTTTTGTTTTGTTTTTACAGCCTAAGGATGGCCTGTTTCACTTGCATTGAGAGCTCTGTTGACTGCATGTTGTGCGTATACAGCAACAGCTTCCAAATGCAAATGCCACACTTGGAATCAACTCAGACCTTTTACCTGCTTAATTGATAAAGAAATAATGAAGGAATAAATAGCCCACACTGGCCCATGAAACAGCTTTTGAGTCAATTGTCCAATTACTTTTGGTTATTATAATAAACGAGCTATAATTCATAAACCCTTCCTTCAATTTGGATGTGAATACCCTTACCCTAAAGCTGAGAGTCTGCACTTTAAGCCCATATTCATTATATGACTGTAACTTGTGTATGACTGTAACCAAGATGTTTTGGTAAACAGCTAAAATAACACAAATTCTGTCTGTGACCAAATATATATGGACCTAACTGTAGAATCCATTGCTGGAAATGTGTTTATTTTGTTTGTTTTAAAAACCAACCATTAAGTGAATAGGACGAAAATTATCTGTCATATCCATAAATACTTGAAATACAAAAATGATCTATCTCATAAATGATCTATCTCATTAATTAATGTAGCTTCACCATAACTTGTTTTTTGTGATTCTGTTACCAGCACAAGATAATTTGTCATCAGTTGACTCCAACAAAGAAGATGGAGAACCAGCTTCCAACTTCAGACCAGGCTGCAGAGATACTCCTGATGTCTTAACAACTGAGCTACCTGCTAATACCGATGAGTATGATCCATCTGAATCTTTTGAGGAAGCCTTCCCTGATTTCAGGGATTGGACCTATGATGATAGACATAACTTCAATGAGGGATTTCCAGAGGTTTCGAGTGAAGAGTGTGCACAATCCGTGTCCGAGGAGACAAGAACAACAGACAAACCATTATATGACAAAGCATCAATAACTGTTGCAGAGAGCCTTTTGATCATCATGGCTTATGTAAATTGTCATAAAGTAACTGATAAGGCCCTTGGTGATTTGCTTAAAATGGCCAAATTGCTTTGTCCAGATAGCCTAAACACACACTGCTTAAACAGTGTACCAGGGACGTGCCGTCCATATAAGCAGGGTAAGCAGTGCTTACCCAACGAAAAAAGAAAAAAGGACCGTGAAAATATTAAAATAAAAGTGCATGTAACCGTTTGTTTGTTTTCATTAAAAGAGTCGTATTTTAGGTCCCAGCGCAGCAGGAGTCATTCATTTTGACGTTGCATTTTTAGCGCCACCTGTAGGAGTAAAGCACTTCCTACTCTGCTGTGCATATAAGCACTCCTCTCTCTGCTTTCCCTCGTGTACATTCGAATGCGTGAAAATGTCTTTTTTTACGATGCCTCAGCCCGCTGTTTGATGTGGCCAGGGTAAGCATGCTTTCAGCCAATCAGAGTAGTTCTTTCATTCCGATAAGAGCTACTGATTGGCTATCATTTTCAAGTTCACAAGTTCACAAGTTAACAAGTTCACACTACTTTCTCTCGCCCGGCAGAATAGTTTATGCTAGCTCAAACGATCTAATCAATAAGGATAACTTGCGAATATGGACATTACTGTCAGTGTCAGCGACCTAAAGGGATTTTGTAGACTGGGCTGGACTGCAAAAACAGAACTACTGGCTAAAGTGACTTTTACACTAAAGTGACAGAGGTGTTCCTTCGCAAGGAGAGGTGAATGGACCTCGTTTTCAAGTAAAGGTAAGATATCATTTTTAAATTTACGTCATGGCTTCTTTGCTGGTTTATATGATTTATATGATTCGCGAGGCTGGTGGCGATCTGTGCTTGTTTATATGGTTTGGGTACTGCTGTGCTGCTGGTTATGGCTTCTTATTTAAGACTTCCTCTGCTTATACCTTTGAATGTCGGCCTGTGCCGTCGTGTTTGGAGAGAGAGCTGCTTAATCAATCGCTGAGATAGGCCTAATGTCGCTGTCCGTGACATTGGTTCTGAACCAAAAGTGTTTGAGAGAGATAGAGAGGGAGGGTTTGTGATGTGATGTCAAGTGCCTGTGTGACAAAGTGTGAAAAGAAAGTGTGTTGTGAGTTTACTATGGAGGTTGGAAACGGTGTGTGTCTGTGTTGTGCGTGCAGTGTGCGAATTAAATCACGGTGTGCGGGGGAGCCCAGGGATTAAAGCAAAAAAATATAATTCTCCTGACGGAAAAAAAAAATCTGGCCAAATCGGGGCCGGTGGCTTTCCGTGCGCAAAGCACGCGTGCGATTTTCCGTTCTACGTTCTAATGCTTTGACTTTTCTTTCGAAAAATGTGAATACATTTCCGCGTTGTCGAAAATCAATGACACATCGCTAGTCAGCTAACACGGCTTGTTTTGTGAGCCTGCTGACAATGTAAAGTAGTGTTCTAGTTAACTAGGTAACAATGTAAAGTAGTGTTCTAGTTAACTAGGTAACAATGTAAAGTAGTGTTCTAGTTTTATTCTGATAATGATTCCCCCCTCCTCCCAGACTTACAAGGTCACATTATTATTGGATTGGTTGTTTGGTGCTGGGTGAAGTTAGCTAAACATTTAACCTGCTAGCTAGCAAGAGAAACATCATGTCACTCTCCAAAGGTCTAAAGAGGAAAGTTGACGGTGAAAACAGGGCATTTAAAGAGGAATGGACAGCGAACTATACGTTCATCCTACCTGGTTTCATCAATGCAAAGCCGTTGTGAGAGACTCGCATTTTCCGTGCTCACAATGAATGTTCCCTTCCACCTATACATGCGAGTCGTCCTTTTCGTCAATGAATGTGATAAAGACGGACTAAAGGAATCGATTGGTGCATAAAAACCTTGAGAACTGCCGGATTAAAGTGACGTCCATAATAATAATAAATAATAATAATACATTAGACTTATAGCGCTTTTCTAGACACTCAAAGACGTCCATATCACCAGATAGCCAACAAATAGTGACCGATGGGAGATGCCAGTTTTCTCATTAAGTGAGATTTAATAGCCTAATATAATTTTTTCTATTTTTAATGAATGGCTCATTGTAATTATTATCCCTAGTAATGTAGCGTGTTTGCTCTGTCATTAAATGTTTTTCAGGAGCATATAGGCTAAGCGGATTTAGTTGTCAATGTTTTTCATAAAATTAAACTGCATTTGCTTTGTTACTGTTCACATGTGTGGTGCAGTCACATTCACATAGCCTATAAGTAAACATTAAGTTTGAATTATTTACTGAGCTGGCGTTACTTTTTTCAAACCACACACCACATGTCGGCATTTCAGCACCACGCGTTGTCCACCTACTTATCACTATGAGGCGTTCAGCGTCAGTGCACCCCGCTCTGTTACCGTCGCATAGTTGTAGCCAATAAAGGCCTATATGTAGGCTATATAGGCTATTATATATCATTTATATACCTAATACCAACATCAAAATAGATTGTATGCCTCTACAAATCATATTACACCAGGTAAAATCCGTCACAACTTGGAATAAATCCATCGCAATTTGGAATATTTTAGAGCTCCCCCAAAATTTCACAAACCATGTTTCCAGGGGAGCTCATGTCACCACTAGGGGAGCTATAGCTCCCCGAGCTCCCCCTTATTTCGCACCATGTGTGCGTGTGTGCGTTAACTGCGTTTGCGATGTTGAAACTGGACTTGTAGATTTCAGCAGGCTGGCTACTTGAAAAGATCTTGGTTCAAAAAAGATTGAACAATGAGCAACCCTGATATAGTCGAAACTGGCAACTGTTTTTTTTGTTTTTGGTAATCTGATCACAAAGTGACCCTACAGTTTATTAGCGGGTTCTAGGGCATCAAAATTGCATTTCCTTGAAACTGCGTTCACTGATAGTGTGTATGTGTAATTACGTGTATTTCTATATGTTATGCTTACCCAATCTAAAAGCTCACGGCACGTGCCTGCAGTGTACAGATGTTCAAAGGCTTTTTTGTTTCCCATTCTGCATCATCCCCTATTGTCTTGCATAAATATTGCAGCAAATGTTTTGTGTCAGTAGACAGTGACCAGTTAGAATGTCTGTCTTGTGGGACCAGTGTATCAGCAGAAGGATCAGCAGCATCCTTCATAGAGGTTCCCATTGATGGTCAAATAAGGTCATTGTTTGCCAAGCCCCATTTTCAGGAGAAGCTTAACTTCAGATTCAGCAGGAAGAAGAAAGATGCTAATAACATTGAAGATATATACAGTATGATGCAGAAATGTACAAAGAGCTTGCAGATGGAGGTGGTCCACTTAGTGACCCTAAAAACATCTCGCTTACCGTATTTTCCGGACTATAAGTCACGCTTTTTTTCATAGTTTGGCTGGTCCTGCGACTTATAGTCAGGTGCGACTTATATATCAATATATATATAATTTCATACTGACTGACATGAACCAAGGAGTAAACATTACCGTCTACATTGTCAGCGTCTTTGAGCCTCGGAAAAGCGCTATATAAATTCAATGTATTATTATTATTACAGCCGACAGAGGACGCTCTGGGCCGCTCTGGGCTTGTGACAACTATATGCTGCTCCGAAACCCCTGAAGAAGTTATCTAAAACATTAGCTTGTTGAAGCTAAGCAAACGGTAGCTTGGTGAACTTGCTTACTGGTAACTTGCTTGTTGGACTAGCTGGCTTGTAATGTTCATTTAGCCTATTCAGCCTCCCAGGTATGTTCTTTATGCTATTGTGTTGCTGAATAACTGTTAATGTGTTATGTTAACATACCAGACTTCTATTCAGCCTGTTGTTCTGTGTGCTATTGTGTAGTTGAATAAACTTGCCTTTCCAGATTAAATATCTGTTCTTGGTCTTGGATTTTGTGAAATATATTTCTAAATAAATGCGACTTATAGTCCAGTGCGACTAATATGTGTTTTTTCCCTCTTAATGACGCATTTTTTGACTGATGCGACTTATAGTCCGGAAAATACGGTACTTGGAACACAGATGGGGTACCTATTTTCAAATCGTCAACATTTTCAGTGTGGCCTTTTTATTGTGTCATTAACGAATTGAGCTTCACTGAACGCACAAAAAGAGAAAATATGATATTTGCTGGGCTTTGGTATGGGGACTCAAAACCATCCATGGTAACATTTCTTAGCCCACTAATAGGGCTTTCACACCAGCAAAGAACCGTGCCGGTTCGCGTTCGCGAACCAAGTCTGGAACCGGCCTGCGCTTTCAGACCGAAGCTCAATTGGTTCGGAACCTGAAAAGTTGGTTCGCAGCGGGCACCAAAAAATAGTGGTTCTCAAGCGCGAACCAAAACGTAGAACAGTCACGTCGTCAGTGGGTGTGTCATATTCTAGGCTGCAGAGACCAGCAAGGAGGAAGTAGACAAAATGTAATCTAATCTAAATCTAATCATTAGTGATCAAAAACAATATCAAAAGTGTCATTATTCTCTCTATCTTCCTCACATGCTCAGTAAACACACACGCGCGCGGACATGCGCGAACGCGAATTTCGTAAGCCATTTCTATTCCAGTAACAGAGCAGCTGATTAGTAAAATAACGCATGTAGAAAGTGTCTTTTGTTTTGTTTCACAGAAAATTGTGTTTATTTCAGATACTGTAGTGGAAGATATTATCCTCTTTTCCAGTGAAGTAGCTGCCATCTAGTCAGGGCCGCTTTAAGGGGGGGCTAGCTGGGGCGGTGGCACAGGGCCTCGCGCTTTGGAGGGCCTCGCGTGAGGCAGGGTAAAAACTAAAAATAATTTTTTTTTGTTTTTTTTTGTTTTTTGTACCCTGGCTGGCGAGGCCCTCCAAAGCGCCAGGCAAGGGACCATATATACATTTCTAAATGTTCACACATGTGATAATCATAGTCAATCATACATCTAAAATCTAGCATACCTGTAGGACAGGGAGATTCTTAGCAACAGAAAAAAGTAATTTCCCCCTATGACACCTTACGTGAAACGTGAAAAGAATTTTGGGGCGCGCGTTGACACTTGTTGTGCATAGTGACTGCTTAGTGCAACGGACAAAATGCAGAGGGAATGAGACCGAGGAAGAAAATGTTAATCGGGTGCTGAAAAAAGAAATACAAATAAAAGAAAGGAAGGCTTCAGGGCCTCGCTTAGAGGTTCGTTCGAAACATTTCTAAAAACAAGTGAGGCTCCCGTTAGCACCGAAAAAGCTAACGTTACTGCTAGCACTAGCAATGCTAGTAGTAGCACGGCACAGCCCCCCCTGAGAGGCAAAGATGATGTCTCTGAGGTGGAGGAGGACAACAGCTACACCGGCAGCAGTGGGGCTGCCCAGCCCCAGGTGATGATGGTCAGGAGTGGCGAAGTAGAGGATACGGAGGTGGAAGATGGAGCTACTCAGAGCAGCAGCAGGGCTGAGAGTGATGGAACGCAAGACGAGCCTACGGTGTTAGATATGTCATGTATGATGATCCTGGTAAATTGGCCGGTACATATGGACTCTACAGTTACAGAAGTGATCATTAGAAGAGGTCCCCCAAAGATGAAACCTGGATTTAGTTATCCTAAAAATAATGAGAACAGGAACTTTAGTGAAACTTTATTTCTCCGAAAACTACCAAATGGGGAAAAAATAGAAAGAAAGTGGCTTGTATACTCTCAAAAACGGGACATGTCTTTTTGCTTTTGCTGTAAGCTTTTCAACATAAAGGATAGGCCTACATGGTGGTGAGTAACATCTCTATTCATGTCAATAATGGCTTGTGCGTATTTAATGTTGGGTATGATGCAGTGGTGTAGTCTAGTTTTTTCTAGTGGGTATACTGTGATTTTGCCCTCCCAGTCAGAGCGACACCTGTCCCGTAGCGACACCCCATAAGCACCACCACACTCACTTATGCATACAGTATGCATCTACACCGGTGTTTGCTGCCTTGGGGTGGGCATGGACTGTACTTGTACATCAAGCTGCCTCACGCTACGGAAACAGGAGATAGGCTCCTGCCCCCTAAGGGCAGTGGCGTAGCGGACGGGCCCGCAAGCGACGCACCGCGGGGGGGCCCCAGCCACTAGGGGGCCCCCTAACATTGGATCCCTTTTTTTTTTTTTTTTTTTTTTTATAATTTAAAAAAATATAAAACAAAGAAAATAAGTGGCCCTTCATTGTGTCAACCTTAATTTTAATATATAGGCCTATATTTAAAAATATATACATAGTTAGCCGTATCCAATAGCAATATGACTTTGACGTCACACGTAGGCAGCGAGACACAAGGAAAATGAGCAAGCGAAAATACAATACAAAGTACAATAAGCATTCTTTAGGTGGTGGTAGATTCTCTATTCGGACATTATAGCCGCTATATGTGGGACTGTCGGTCCGATATTGTAAAAAAATCAAATCAAATTTTTTATGTTTACGGAAGTACATGTCTCAACTATTATCTCGGCGGTTAGTCGAGTGAAAGAAAAACAACATACAGATGATAATTCACACAATATAATACCACGAAAGCGTACAGCACTAAACAATAACATTCATTTGGGCAGCATCACTAAACAATAACATTTATTTGGGCAGCATCATACTGAAACTCAGGCAGAAGGGCAGGGTCCGGCCAGGTTCACAGTCACAGGCTGTCAGTGCATCATACAGGTACATAATTCAGCATGGTTAGGCTATATATAGCTGTTTCTTTTTCTATTCTACTATTCTATTCTACTTCTGCTGTCTGCGTCTCCCTGGGTATTCCTAGGGACTAGACCAGATTCCAAACAGTAAAGAAATGCCACAATATACCAGGACTTAAGAAACGAGATGTCCAACAAAGGATTTGACTAACCCTGGCCAATTGTACGCAACAAGTAGACTCTGATGCAGCGGAGACAGGGTTGCCAGATGGGCTGGTTTTTGGTGGATTTAGAAGTTTTTAGATTGTTTAGGTTGGAAATTCTCAATCCCATCTGGCAACCCTTAGCGGAGAGTCTACAGCTTGTATGTTTACAGATACCACACTGCTGTGCACACCACACTTTGTTAAAAGAAATAAAGCTTGTACTATTCTACTTATAATACATTCTACTGATGTAGTGTAGTCTACCATTTGGTTTTAGTTATAGGCTATTGCTCTCACTTGTTTGTAACTTTTGCTAAGTCAAGCATTTAGAATGTAGAGTGCATATTGCGAAATTTCGCAACGTCAATAACGCATCGGCCTTTTTTTTTTTTTTACTCCGTTGCGAAAGGGCCCCCGCCGCTACCTTGCGGGGGGGCCCCGGGATTTTGCGCTACGCCACTGCCTAAGGGCCGTTAGGCTCGAGAACCATCGGTTCTCAAGGCTACTTATGTGGTCTTGACTACATGTCCACTTTCTCACCTGGTTCTTGCTCTCTCTCTCTGGTGTGCTGACTCCATCCTGCTCTCTCTCCTTCTCTCCCTCTCTATCCTCCTCTCTCCCTCTTTTGCTGTCAACCAAAAGGCAAACATAACAACCAGAGTATTTATAATTTAATAAGAGGTATAAATTGAATTCATATCAAATCATAACATCATTCTAATTGAATATTGGGTTGCTGTGGGCAATGCAGTCAGATACTGTCTTTACTTACTCTCTCACCTGTAAGAAAATCGTATGTCCAACTACAAAAAACAGACATTTCCAATGAGTGAGGGTTTGTTCCAATGCTTCAATCCACTGTCCATGTACTGTAAATATACCATTATGGTATTACCATAAAGCCCAATTCTAGCAGAATAAGAAAGATAGTATATCTACTTTAAGTAAAATAATAAAGTGCATCCAGTTAGCTCTTTAGCTGGCATGTGTGCAGCAGACTAGCTCATCTCATCACCTCTGAGCTAGCTAGCTTGCTAGTTATTTGACACTATTATTCACACCATGAAACTATAATCAGACACTTTCTAATCACAATAATAACGACTAATTTGAAGTGTGGAGGTCTGACCCGCCCGCGAATTTGCGAAACCTAGGATGGTAAGGGGAGGCAGGGCAATACCGCTACCTGATTGGTTGGCGAAGCACTCCCTCATTGCCCCCTCATCAGTGGTGTAGTCTACGTGATACGCAGGACTACGCCGTATACCCACTAGGAAAGGACAAGGATTTGCGTATACCCACTAAAAAATGCGCGAGGATACGTAACGGCGTTTTGTGACAGAACTTTCACTTTCATTCATAACATTCACCCCGTCTGTGTTACGAAGCACTTACTTCGAACTTTCTGACATGTTTGTTATCGCATAACCAGTCGTTCAGAATGCTAGTCTCAGTATTTCCCCTACAGAGCCTTGGGGTGGGCGGGCCGCGAATTTGCGAAACCTAGGATGGTAGGGGGAGGCAGGGCACGAGTCTCGCCAGCCAATGAGGGGGCAATGAGGGAGTGCTTCGCCAACCAATCAGGTAGCGGTATTGCCCTGCCTCCCATTACCATCCTAGGTTTCGCAAATTCGCGGGCGGGTCAGACCTCCACACACAGCTTCGTGCCGCTGGAGAATGTTTTTTGTTTTTGTTTTGTTTGCGCGTGCGACGCGAGAGAGTTTTTGCAGGGTGAAAGCTCTGTAGAAGAAAGTAAGCAAGTTGAAAAGTTAGCAAATATAATTACTGTGTTCTGACAGAGAAGGTTGGTAACTTCAAATTAGTCGTTATTATTGTGATTAGAAAGTGTCTGATTATAGTTTCATGGTGTGAATAATAGTGTCAAATAACTAGCAAGCTAGCTAGCTCAGAGGTGATGAGATGAGCTAGTCTGCTGCACACATGCCAGCTAAAGAGCTAACTGGATGCACTTTATTATTTTACTTAAAGTAGATATACTATCTTTCTTATTCTGCTAGAATTGGGCTTTATGGTAATACCATAATGGTATATTTACAGTACATGGACAGTGGATTGAAGCATTGGAACAAACCCTCACTCATTGGAAATGTCTGTTTTTTGTAGTTGGACATACGATTTTCTTACAGGTGAGAGAGTAAGTAAAGACAGTATCTGAATGCATTGCCCACAGCAACCCAATATTCAATTAGAATGATGTTATGATTTGATATGAATTCAATTTATACCTCTTATTAAATTATAAATACTCTGGTTGTTATGTTTGCCTTTTGGTTGACAGCAAAAGAGGGAGAGAGGAGGATAGAGAGGGAGAGAAGGAGAGAGAGCAGGATGGAGTCAGCACACCAGAGAGAGAGAGCAAGAACCAGGTGAGAAAGTGGACATGTAGTCAAGACCACATAAGTAGCCTTGAGAACCGATGGTTCTCGAGCCTAACGGCCCTTAGGGGGCAGGAGCCTATCTCCTGTTTCCGTAGCGTGAGGCAGCTTGATGTACAAGTACAGTCCATGCCCACCCCAAGGCAGCAAACACCGGTGTAGATGCATACTGTATGCATAAGTGAGTGTGGTGGTGCTTATGGGGTGTCGCTACGGGACAGGTGTCGCTCTGACTGGGAGGGCAAAATCACAGTATACCCACTAGAAAAAACTAGACTACACCACTGCCCCTCATTGGCTGGCGAGACTCGTGCCCTGCCTCCCCCTACCATCCTAGGTTTCGCAAATTCGCGGCCCGCCCACCCCAAGGCTCTGTAGGGGAAATACTGAGACTATTGATTGATTGATTGAAAACTTTATTAGAATGTTTGCAGAAGTAGGTACATGAAAGTACATATTACATACAAGGTCAAACTAAGAGGATAAAAACCCAAGAAAGCCACTGGCTTATTTCAATTGGGGTCCTTGATTTTCAATTCATCGTTACATGTAAGACAGACATAAGAAAAGAACTAGTACTATCTACATGATAATACAGACAAATAACTATTACTATCTACAAGATAAACGTACATCCATCATGGGAAGAACAATACAACAAAACATAAGGTATGTACAGCGGGTAGGACAGGTGGGGACATACACCACAGGTGGGGGCGGGGGACAAAACACAAAGTATGTACAGTGGGTAGTTCAGGTCTTTTAATCTGATTTTTGTTTTAGAGGGTCCAGTTACGGATTGCAGCCTCCTGTAAATGTTTTTTGAGAGTGGTTTTGAAGGTGGGCAGTGTTTTGCACTCCTTTAAGATTATAGGAAGGGCGTTCCACATCTTTACTGCATAGTTTGCAAACGAGTTTAAACCCTTGTTTGTGGTGCAACGCGGTTGAACGTGGTTCGTGGAGCTTCCTCTGGTGTTGTAAGTGTGGACGTTGTTCACTTTTTGGAAGTATGTTGACAGGTACTTGGGTGTCTTTGTGGTGTAGCGTATCTTGAAGACTAGGCCCAGTGCAAGCTGCTGCACTCTGTCAACTACTTGTAGCCAATCAAGGCTCAAAAAATGAGCAGCGGTTAGATGTGTCCTAGGGTTGAGGCCTAGCAGAAGCCTAACCAGTTTATTTTGGGCTGTCTGGAGTCTTGTTTTATGGGCCTTTGTGGTTCTATAGTACCATGATGTTACGGCATAGTCGAAGTGACATTGAATGAGAGCTCCTGATAGGGTCCTCAGTGTGTTTTTACTGACAAGTGAGGATATCCTGTACAAGAATCTAGTTTTATGGTTCACTTTTTTGATTACTTTTGCTGCCATTTTATCTCCAGAAAGATTTGCCTCTAAGATGGAGCCCAGGTATGTAATATCCTCTTTTCTTGTGATATTAATGTTACCCACTTTTATTTTAAAGTTTTTAGCCTTTCTGAGTTTAGATGGGGATCCGTATAGGATGGTTTCAGTTTTACCTAGGTGTATTGATAGTTTATTGTCAGCTAGCCAGATGCAGATTCTACTCAGTTCAGTGCTTAGCGCTTTTTCCACCTGCAATATGTCCCTGTCAGAGACCAGCAGAGCCGAGTCATCCGCGAACAGGAACAAATTGCAATTACATGCTGATGACATGTCATTCACATATATTAGGAACAGTAAAGGTCCCAATATGCTTCCTTGTGGAACGCCGCAGGTCACTGGGAGGGGGGGGGACAGTGTTCCGTTCACACTAACCACCTGTTCCCTCCCCTCTAAGTAGGATTGCATCCAGCTCACCGATGTTCTATCGAACCCAATTGCTTTCAGTTTATCTAACAATATGTGGTGATCTACTGTGTCGAAGGCCTTCTGGAGGTCCAGCATGACCATGCCGCAGTACTTGCCCGAGTCCACCTCATGGTTGATGTGGTCGTTCAAATAGAGAAGGCATGTGTCAGTGGAATGGGATGTTCTGAATCCTGATTGAAATTCATACATCAGCTTTTTTTCGGTAAGGTACCTATCGACCTGTTCATAAACTATTTTTTCCACTAGCATTCTGAACGACTGGTTATGCGATAACAAACATGTCAGAAAGTTCGAAGTAAGTGCTTCGTAACACAGATGGGGTGAATGTTATGAATGAAAGTGAAAGTTCTGTCACAAAACGCCGTTACGTATCCTCGCGCATTTTTTAGTGGGTATACGCAAATCCTTGTCCTTTCCTAGTGGGTATACGGCGTAGTCCTGCGTATCACGTAGACTACACCACTGGTATGATGACTGCTTTATCCTAAATCCTAATCCTTTACGAGTATAAAAGGTTTGAAATGAAACAAACATGGTTGTAAACTATCTAAATAAGTAGATATGCTATTGTCTATCAGCACAGCATGTGAGCGCATTTCTTGCAATATATCGGTGCGTGCGTGTCGCGCGGTTATAACAGTATGAATGAATGAATGGAATGAATGAATGAATGAATGAATGGTCTTTATTGTCATTGCTACAGTACAGGTCAGGCGCGGATCTATGGGTGGGCCTGGGCCCACCCAGATTGACAGCTGGCCCACCCAGTCAGATTCATAAAAATACATATTTTTTAATAATAAAATATTTTTAAAGTTTAATTTTCACTAACTAACTGTAATGTGAATAGTTTTGTCTTGCGACCGTCATTGCCACCGGCTTGTGAAGAACTGGTAGGACTACACCGTCGGATCTGTCAGCCATGGAGGAACCAGCCACTCAACCAAAGCTGGTAACATTCCCTACTACCACTGTAATAGATGGGAAATCGCGCTCCTTCAGTAGAAATTGGTACGAGAAGTTCAAGTGGATGGAATATAGTAAAGAAAGAGACGCAATTTTTTGTAAAGTGTGTCGACATTTCCCAGAGGCGCACACGGAGTTCACTTTTATAAGAGATGGATACAAAAATTGGAAACGTCTCCGGCAGGCCTGTGACAAACACGAGTCTAGCAAGCCGCATGCTGTTGCCCTCACCAAGTTGGATGGGCAAAGCCATGGACCCCAAAGCCGTGGGACAGTGTTAAATCAAATGCACGGTGATGCCGTTTCATTCATAGAGCGAAACCGGCAACACGTTCAAGTTGTGTTAGACATTGCTATGTTGTGTGCCAAGTTGGAAATTCCACTTAGAGGTCACAGAGAAACGGAAGAGGCGCTCAATAAAGGTAATTTCTTGGAGCTATTCAAGTTCATGTCAAAATATGATCCAGAAATTGAAAATAGACTGAAGGAACTGCCTCGAAATGCCACGCTCCTAAGCCATCACATTCAGGATGAGCTGCTTGAGGCTGCAGCCTCACTGCTAATTCGAAAGATAAAGTCTGAACTGCATGAGCAATCCACATATTATGCCATACTTGCGGATGAGTATAAAGATCTATCCAAGCGCGAGCTAGTTGCTGTCTGTATTCGATTCATTCATGGAGGGGTAATTAAAGAACGAGCAGTAGGCTTTGTGGAAACTGCGGAATTGTCTGCTCAAGGAATATCACAGAGGATCCTGTGTGTATTCGTTCATTTATTTGTTCATACATTCATTTATGTACCTATAATATATATTTATTGTTAATTCTGTCAGACTTGGTCCTCCATAGTTGATGGTTATTGGTTAATTCATTGAATTGCGTGCGCTTGAATGCCTTGCGTGTGTATTATAATAACTTGTTTGGCTGTCCGTTGCATTGGGTAGACAGGTACTTTATTTATTTTCCGTTCGTTTCATGGTCTGCATAGTGATCTCCTCCAGTCCCTGCGAATATTTTGCGTGTGTGCATGCGTGTTGGTCGTACCCAAATGTTTCGAGCACCCACGGGCAGAAACATAAATCGGCGCCTATGATCGCGAGCCCGGTTGTGTTCCATCCATCTGGCTGCTCATACATAGGTCTAAAACGTGCGGTGATGAGTTTCACTCAGGCCCACCCAGATTTTTCCAGGCCTACCCATCAGCCACTTTCTGTATCCGCCACTGGTACAGGTACCAAACAACGACATTTAGGAGGGGTGGCTCCCCTGGTGTTAGGAAAGAAAAAAAAAAAAGGGGAAAAAAAACTTTTATTTTTTATTTTTTAGCCTACATCATTATAAAAGGCCTCGCAAATCTGACTTCGCACAGGGCCTCGCATATCTCCCAAGCGGCCCTGCATCTAGTTGTGAAATGTTTGTTTATCCCACCCCTTCATCACCCAGCGTTGATGACGCGGATGGTTCAGGTTACACTGGTATGAACGCGGGCTCGTTCGCCAGACAGCACCAAGGTTCGGAGGTTTCCGAACGCGAACCGGCACGGTTCTTTGCCGGTGTGACACACTGAGTTCACTTGAGGAGTTCTTGTGCAACCGCTGAGGCGGCGTCTGAACCTTTTGTGGGCAAAGTGCTTACAATTGCCGGAACATGTGACTTGCCTGCCAAAGCCTCAGTACTTAACACAGTGCAATACAACGGGAAATTTGGATGTCAGAAATGTGAGCAGCCTGGAAAGACTGTGAAGACAGGGGACAGGGGACATGTTCATGCATTTCCATTCCAAGGAATGGATCCAAAAGGGCCACCACGCACAAATGAAAAGTTTGCTGATGATGCTAAAATCGCAAATGAGACCAAAGCCACTGTAAGTGATGTGAAGGGTCCCTGTTGCCTTAGCAAACTGAAAAGTTATGATGTAATCCGCGGCACTGGTGTAGACTACATGCACTCTGCTCTTCTTGGAGTGATGCGCCTTTTGATGGTGCTGTGGTTTTCCACAGAGTTTTCTAGGCAGCCCTTCAGCATGTCAAAAGAAACTAAAGAAATTGACAAGCGGTTTCGAGATATCTCTCCTCCATCCTCAACACGATATCCACGGTCAGTGGCATCGCATCGAATGTTTTTTAAAGCATCAGAATATCGTGATATTTTGATCTTTTTTGGACCCGTTGTTTTCCGTGGTGTTCTTGCAACACTTTACTACAATCACTTCCTCCTTTTAAGCGAAGCCATTTTCATTCTACTGATGGAATCCATATCCGTAGAACAGGTCAGTCATGCTGAGAAACTGCTGTGGAACTTTACTTCTCAATTTGGTTATCTCTATAGTGAGCGGTATCAGACTGCAAATGTACACCTTCGTGTGCACCTAGCAGACAGCGTACGGGCCCTTGGCCCATTATGGACACATTCATGTTTCCTTTTTTTTTTTTTTACTTACATTTTTATTGACTTTTCTGCAAATACAAAAAATCACAACTTCACATCAACAATAACACTCATCGATTCACAGAAGAAGAAAAAAACAATAGGATAAAGGACAAACTAATAATAATAAAATAATAGTATTGTGACATGTGGGCTTCCTCTCATTTACTCAGCATTATCATACATGAGTTCCATATTAGTGGTGTCTCTTTAATGTTATACTTGTTCCTCTTTCTTGTACTCAGTTCATTTTGCCCATTTAGAGTCAAACCCTTTCTCTCTCACCCTCAATATGTGTGTGAATCTCTCCATCTTGTATATTTCCTCTATCACATTCAGCCATTGTTCTTTCGTAGGTGGGTCAGTCTTATACCATGCTCTTGCTTTTCTGCTAGCAACCAGCATAATTTTGGTTATATACATGTCACCGCCCTGTATGTTTTCCTCCGTCAAATTCCCCAAGTATAATACTAAACCCGTCATTGGTACCTCATAACCCAAAATCTTCTTCAATGTCCCCCACACTTCTTCCCAATACTCCTTCAACCTTGGACATTTCCAGAATATGTGCGTGTGGTGTGCCCCTACTTGGCCACACTGTCTCCAACAATCATTATGTTCTGGTGCATACGCGAGACTGCTCTTTGTGGACTTCAGCTCTGCCTTCAACACCATCCTTCCAGACAGGCTAGTGACCAAACTACTAGACCTGGGACTATCACACTCTATATGTGCATGGATCAAGGACTTCCTGTCCGACCGCCCCCAGAGGGTGCGGGTGGGCTCCCACACCTCCACAGCCCTCAGACTCAGCACTGGGTCCCCCCAGGGCTGCGTGCTAAGCCCCATCCTCTACAACCTCTACACCTACGACTTCACCCCAGACGACACCACCGTGGTGGGCTGCATCTCGGGGGGGGACGAGGCGGCGTACAGGGATGAGGTAGAGCAGCTGAGCAAGCTGTGCAAGGTTAACACCCAGGAAATCATCGTGGACTTCAGGAGGAAAAAATCTGAGGTCCAGCCCCTGCTCATCGACGGAGAGAGCGTGGAGAGAGTCTCAACCCTCCGATTCCTGGGGGTGCACATACAGGATGACCTGTCCTGGAAGAACAACACAGCAGCCACCATCAAGAAGGCACAACAGCGGCTCTACTTCCTGAGAGTCCTCAGGAAGGAACACAATAAGCAGGAGATACTGGTGGCCTTCTACCGCGGCGCAGTGGAGAGCATCCTCACCTACGGCATCTGCAACTGGTTCTCCAGCTGCACAACCGCGGAGAGAAATGCGCTACAGAGAGTCGTGAGAACAGCCCAGAAGATCACCGGCGCCCCCCTCCCCTCTCTGGAAGAGCTGTACAACACACGCTGCCTCAGGATGGCCTCCAAGATCTCCAGAGACCCAACCCACCCTGGGTACGAACACCGGCTGCCCTCGAAAAGGCGGTACAGGACCATGGCCGCAAGGACAAACAGACTGAAGCTCAGCTTCTACCCAGGGCCATCCAGGCCCTGAACACAGCAAAGACCTAGGCTCTGGCCCCTGGACAGTCTGGACGGATTGATGGCAGCTGCTGGATTGAAAAAATCAGGTGTAGTGCTGAGGCACAAATGTGTACATTTCAAGCCTGCAAACTGCGACACTTTAAATGAATGTGCAATAACACTATGTGCAATATGACAACCCTAGTCGTCTTATCTGTACAGTATAGTATAGTGGATAGTGTACAGCCTTTATTTATGTAAACCAGCTCCTTTCACTTCTTTTTTTTTTTCTTTTTTTTTTTTCTTTCCTAGCACCAGGGGAGCCACCCCTCCCAAATTTCGTTGTTTGGTACCTGTACTATAGCAATGACAATAAAGACCATTCATTCATTCATTCAAATGTATGTATCTATTAATAATATGTATCTTACTCTCCTTTATACTTATCGTGTCTAGTTTATAATTAAGCACTACATTGAAATCCCCTGCACAGATTAGAATGCCTTCAGCTTCCTCAGTTATGATGTCAAATATAACCTCGAAGAATTTCCTATCACTGTCTGGGGGTTCATATACATTAATTAGCGTGACAATTTGCCCTTCCATCCTCCCCTTAACCACTACGTATCTCCCCTCTTTGTCATAAATCTCCTTCAGTAGATAGATGTATTATCATATCCAAACCGTTTTAATTTGTCATGCTCTTGTGATGACATTCATTTCAGAAAGCATTTTTTGTAAATGAATAGCTTTCCTATCCTATATAACATCGGGACCTCGTTCCTCCGAATCCGACGCCGGGAGGCTGAGTCGGGATTACCAGCATTATTAGCTAGCTACCGCGGCTAACCAGCTAGCCACCTTTACACTTTTTAAATAGGGCGTTTTTTATCGGGATACCTCCCCGAATTACTAACAACCTTATATACTCTTATATCACATATTTCCGTAATACTCCTAGCTCACCATAATCAAATTGTTTTGATTAAGCTTAGCCTCCAGGTTGAGGAGATGAAGGGACGAATCACAACTCTCCACCAGATCAGACAAAGGGAGTCGCTTCTTAATTAATTTTTTGACACATTACATGAAACAATAATTATAGACACAGAAAGCACACAGACCACAACATCAACATCAAAGCCTCCACCTCCACCTGTAAGCCCCATCCTAGGTGAAACTCACTCTGTCCCTACACCACTAGGGACTTGGACCACCGTCAGGAAGAGGAGTCGTACCATCGACTCCTCTGGCACCAACCCCCCTGAGGCCCTCCTGCTGGAACAGCTTCGGGGCGCTGCAGAGCCACCAGTCCACACCGAAGGCGAAGAGAGCCAGGGCCTGCACCACCCCCCCCCCCCTCCCTCTCTCTCTCCCCCTCTCCCACCCTGTGCCCCCTACAGGTCCATCACGCCGCCAGCAGAGGAAACTACAGTTCGTGTCTCCCCCCCCCCCGCTGTGCTTGTAATAGGCTCGTCCATGGTCCGCCATGTTGCAGTCCCGAAGGCCAGAACCCACTGCCTCCCAGGTGCCAAGGTGAGGGACGTCGCCGCGGTCGTCCCGATGCTGGTGGAAGATGACCCCCAGGCCACCTCCGTCATCATCCACGTGGGTGCCAACGACATCGGACGGGAGAGGTCGGAGGAGCTGAAGGACGACTTCCGAGCCCTCATCACCACCGTCAAAGACACAGGTAAACCTGCATCATCTCGGGCCCCTTCCCGAGTCCCAGGTATGGCGACACCAAATACAGTAGAATTCGAATTCTTCACCTTTGGCTACAGGGATACTGCTGTCGTATGCAAATCCCATTTATAGACAATTTCACCACATTCTTTAACCGTACAGATCTGTTTGCGAGAGATAGGTTTCACCCAAACAGGTATGGTGCCCGCCTGTTGTCCCTGTCCATGGACCTCGCTGTCCAGCCCTGGACCTGGCCGGTGCCCAGTCGAACCTGATGTGGGATGAGTCAGATCCATTCCTCTAACACCAAACATGCCATCCAGACTATTGTCTCCCACCGGACTCCCACCACCACAAATAAGGTAATACATGGCGCAAATATGAGAAACGTAGTACCCATTTCATTAAGTATTCCCTCGAGTCAGTCCCAGTGTCAAAATGACATCTCCATGGCAATTTTGAATATCAGGTCCCTATCGAACAAAAAAACATTTATCATAAATTAGCTCATTTGTGATAGAAAACTCGACTGTATGCTACTCACAGAAACCTGGCTAGATACAAATGGAGCAGCAGCCCTTATTGAGGCATCTCCCCCCAACTACAGTTTTTTCCAATCAATCAGAAATAGAAAAAAGGGGGGAGGAACAGCTACCATAGCTTCAAATAATCTAAATTGCAAGAGCATATCCTTTGATATATTCTCCTCCTTTGAATATCATGCCACAGTTATGGCATGCCAACCACCTATTCTAACGGTAACTGTATACAGGCTGCCGAAACCAGCCCCTACCTTCCTACCTGACTTCTCTGAGTTCCTATCCATTATCCATCCCAACTATGATAGGATTATTATCACTGGAGATTTACATTTTCATGTTGATAATGAGGCTGACTTGAGGGCTAGGGATTTTATTGACCTCTTGAAATCTATGGATTTTATCCAACATGTCAATGAACCCACTCACAATCATGGCCATACCCTTGATCTTGTGATTACAAACGGTCTTGAGGTCTCAATATCAGGTATCAGCGACCTGGCCCTCTTTGACCATTTCTGTATTTTCTTTACCATTGTAACACGTAAAGCTGAAAGCAATGCTGAACGTGTTGTTAAAAAACGTTATCTTACCCCTGCAGTGGCTGAGAATTTCAAAGCTTTAATGAACAGTAATCACTCCCACGTTATATGAAAACGACTTAGTAATTACCAAACTAAAAAAGGTTGGAGCCAAGAGGAGAGCACCATGGCGTAACAGTGAAATAAATCTCCTTAAGAGAACATGTAGGAAAGCTGAGCGCACATGGAGAAAGAGCAAATTACAGGTTGATCAGAATATTTTTAAAGAACATCTATCTGCCTTTAACTTGGCAATGCGAAATGCTAGGAAAAATCACTTCTCAAATATAATATCTACAAACAAGAATAACCCCAGGGTCTTGTTCTCGACAATTGATTGCCTTGTAAACCCTGCTCCTAGAACACTAGACGGCGCAGCCTCTGTCACCAAATGCGAGGAATTTGCAGCCCACTTCAGGGATAAGATAACAAATATTAGAATGTGTATTACTCAGGAAAGACTCGATTTGTGTAACACTGTAGATCCGCCACCACAGAACATGACTATGAGCATGTTCACCATGATTAGTACTGAAACATTAGGTAAAATTGTGTCACAGCTTAAACCGTCTACGTGTCCTCTTGACCCTATTCCTACCACCTTTTTTAAGGACATTTTTGAATCTGTGTCTGATGACATACTAGGCATTGTAAATCACTCCCTACTTAAGAGAGTAAAATTCGTATAGGCTTCGGTTCCTGACATGGCAGCACAAGACATAAGGCAATAGGCATAATACAAGATAAAGGTGACAATATTACAGCTAAGACAGGATACACTAGTGATGCAACTAGTAATAATAGATAGTTCAGTAATCTGTGCGCTTAAAGTTTTCGTAGTCCGTATACATAGGGATGGGGTGTAGGCCTACTTGGGGATGATAGTCAATTGTCTACAGTGGGCCTGTTCATGTTCTTCACTGTATGGATATTGCAATCATTGGACTTATCGGGAATGTTACCCTTATGAAGACGTACATTACTGTGAAGTCAATGCGGACGGTGGTCAACCTCGCGCTACGTGCAATACATATTTATGTATATTTGCATGAATATCAATATGATATGTACAGTAAAGATATATGTATATAGTGTGATGTGTACAGGACAAGGACGAATAAGATATGTGCAGTGTGCACGTATCCTTTGTGTGCACTCCTTCATAATACGTGAGAGGCAATATTTCTTATGTCGGTGGAAATGGTATCCATTTCAAAGCGTTTCTCCTCTTTCATCCTTCTGCCAGCGGAGTCGCAGTTGCTCATTTCTCCAGTTTCTATGCGTACGCATGGGTCCCAGTGTGCTTAGAGGTGCGCACAGTTTCACGCCAAGTTCCTTTTTATATAAATCCCAAATTTGCGGGAGGATTTACGTACGCATGTACGTACGCAAGTCACAGAATCAATCAATCAGATTCTAACCTCTCCATCATGGGCAAGACCAAAAAGTTGTATAAGGACGTCAGGGACAAGATTGTAGACCTGCACAAGGCTGGAATGGGCTACAAGACCATCAGCAAGCAGCTTGTTACTGTTGTGCGATTATTTGAAAATGACAGAAAGACAAAATAACCATCAATCGCCCTCGGTCTGGGGCGACAAACATGAAATGCATCTGCGTTTCCTTGTCTTAGTACTTCTCAATGACAATAAGGTTGAATCTAATCTAATCTAAAAGAGAAATTATTTAGTATAATAACAGCGAGGTATCTGTTTTTGCAAAACAACCTCTTAAATGATGTAGTTTAATCAGGAATCATATTGGATCTGTAATTATTATACATATTATACAAATACTTGGATGTTATGACATTATCATAAATAATAAGGTTAACAGTAGGACGAATCACGTTTAAACTGATTCCGTTGTCGATGCAGTCTGGAACATGTTATATATGGTCTGGCGAGAACGTTCGTTGCGTGGAAATTTACTGATTGGGTGAGACGTATTTTTTTTCAGCGTTCTGTCGGCCGTTTGACTGACCATTTATATGCAACGTTTGCAGGAAAAGTGCCATAGAAATTATTATTATTATTAAAGTTATTATTATTATTATAGGCAACTATGGGCGTCAAAAAGGGTGGGACAAGACGATCGTTCACGTGTGCAACAGAGTTGATTGGAAGCAGGCGTGGAACTTGCAAATTCCACTGGCGTGCGCACCGTTTTATAAATCCGAATGTTGGCGACGTAAATGTTCTTGCTTTGCAAAGGTGCGTAGGTACGCAAAGCTTTATAAATGAGGCCCCAGAGCCTGGAGATGAAAACTTGTGAAGTCTTTATGAAGCCTTCATAAACCTTTTATAAAGCCTGCACGGATGCTTCACACAAATATGTACAAGCACAATCATACTACTATTAAATGTGTACTATGTCTTGTGTGTGTGTGTGTATGTTTTGTGATTTAGTGTGGCCTCTTGGAGTTGTAATTAAGGGCACCTCTCAAGTGACCGGCCTGTGTGTGTTTAAGGAGAACAGGCGTCTCTCACCTGGACAGTATTGTTCCTCAGAATAGCTCTGGCACTCCCAGTCCAAACACTCTAGGCTATTTATGCACATTCAGCCGAAGACGTCACCCTTGTCATTCAAAACAACTCTGCACCATGACAACAGAGAGGTCTGTGTGTTGAAGGTAGAGGAGGGACAAGCAAAAAGAGAGAGATGGAGGGAGAGGTTATACTTAATCAATTACCCATTGCACTACTGCTGTTTAGAAATACTAACTTTGCGCATACCATATTTTTGCATACCTCTTTTTGATATAGCCTCTATTTATACATCTGTAGACGCCCATCTGTACATAGCTACCTTAACTGTGCATAGCTTATTACTATCCATATCCTGTATATACCTCTACCGTACTTGCCACACTGAACCTATCACTATCATGTTTTATATCACTATTTGCACTTACTGGTTAAATGCTAAACTGCATTTCATTGTCTGGTACTTGTACTTTACAATGACAATAAAGTTTAATCTAATCTAATCTAAAAAAACACCACAGCAAGGAACCAGATGAAAGCCATAACTAATTAGGAGGCAGCTCTACCTCCAATCTGTGCTAATTTTCTTTTGTTACCAAGGTGCCACACAACAAACATCTAATGATGGGTAAAAGCAAAGAACTGTCTCAAGACCTTCGCAACCAGATTGTTGCAAAACATGAAAATGGAATTGGCTACAGACATATTTCACAACTTCTGAATCTTCCAGTAGCCTAAGCACCATTGGGGGCATTATCCTTAAGTGGAAGCAACATCACTCCACCATCAACCGGCCACGCACAGGAGCTCGTGTTTTCATGTTGTCATTATGGGGTATTGTGTGTGGATTGTGGATTGCGGATTGTGGATTGCCAATTTTAATTTATTTAATCAATTTTAAATTGAGTCTTTAACAAAACAAAATGTGGAAAAAGTGAAGGGGTGTGTTGACTTTCAATTTTTACATGTGCCAGGGCTTGACATTAAGCTTTTTCAGGTTTATATGTACTTAGCTTTTACTTGTCCGAGAGCTCAAGTTACGTGTCCAAATACAAAGATTTAGAAAAAGCAATATATGTTAGTGCAAATAACACATTTTACTACTATTGATTTGATAATGATGTATCCTTTATTTTAAAATGTATTAATTAAACTATATTTTGTAATTATAAAAAAATATTATTAAGGGGTAATCAGTGATCAGCATGAATATTTACAAATATTTACCAAAAAGGCTTTGGGTACTGAAAGAACTACAAGAATCAACTGAAGAACTACAAATCCCTGATGACAGGGAGATGACGTATGACTGCTCTGATGAATCAACCCCTATTTCATTAATTTTCTCTATATAACGACGTCGATCATTGATCGGCAATGACACTATATAATAGTTTGCCTAACTGGCCATCGGATTTGGGCTCTTAATATCTCAAAAGCACTACGGTTTTCTTATTTTATCGGATTAAAGGAGCAAAGACCAGAAATTCCCATTGACCACCAGTCAACTACTCTTCTATCACCCAAAAAGGGGCGTGGACATTACGGGAGGGGAAAGTACCCGGATGCGTTGCTCTGATGAATACCGTATTTTCAGAAACGCTTTTCCATTATACACAACAGACCTGCCTCCCAGAATGCATTTCGCACCGGCCGGCAGCGGGGATTTTAAATCCTCCATTTTAAACCTCCATTGGCTAAAAGCTCTAATTTTGGCTCTACAAGTGTTAACATGTCATTTTATGAAGTTTTAATATGTTTTCAGGCGAGAAAGTAACCATATACAGTATATTCCAAAAATGTGTCCAGTTTATAAAAATAACCCGTTTATATATCTGATCTGACGTTTTTTCCTCACTTCTGTTCGCTAGCTACATTATGTTGCTTAGATACCTTCACTGCGGGGTTCGACAGAAACATTGTAACATAATTGCTAAACAAGTTGTAAAATGATTTGGGGGGCCAATATCTTTAGCTAGCTAAAGTAACTAGCTTACTATATTGTGGTCTTAGCAGTTGGTAAAAGAACATGATTAAAATAAATATATATGAGCAATAACATATCGTGGGCTTGCTACAGCAAGCACAATAACAACCAAATTGTTCTGTCTGAAGCTACAATACTGGGTCCATTCGTGATGCATTTCAAGTGGCATCTTTGTAATCACTTTGTAACCACCGCTCATCCGTGATCAGACTTAGCTGGGTTGCTGCACCTGAGGAGTATCAAATAGAGTACAAAAAAGCAGCATTTGCACACTCAAATCTGTGCAAAACATTATGTTTATTGTGAGCTTTCGGTTTCAAGGCTCTCGGACCATTGTAAACAACAGCTGTATGACGCGTCACTATCAATCAAACAGTCTGCAGCGTCACATCGTAGCATGGATAGTACCTTTCGCTCCGAGTCAGGAAGGGTAGCTAAAATCAGTACGGGTACTATGGCCCGGTATGGTCCAGTTGGCAGTGGAGAAAGCAAAACAAAGTGGGAGCACGGGTTCCGGTACGTGCTGGATGGTAGTGGAGAAGCACCATAAATCTAACCTTCACCCTAATCCTAACCCTCACCCTCACCCTAATCCTAATCCTTACCTAACCTACCTAACCTTATTGCATATTAACAGAGTTGAGTTTGTTGATACTTGTGTGAACAGACCAACTTAAGGGCACTATCCAAATACTGTATGATAGTTTATGGATAATGTAGTGTGAACACTTGTAGACCAACTAAAAGCAACTATCCAAATAAGGTGTTGCTTGTAGTTTGTAGCTTGTGCAGTATATTGTTTAAGTTATGTTTGTGTTACATAACATGGACAATTGAACTGTTAGTATGTCGTTAAAAGAGACAAGGCGGTACAAGGTTAAAGAACCAGGTGCCCCAATGTTCAGTTCCAGTCCTTTCTGAGGTCACACTTCGGTGATGTCACAATGCATGCACATTCCTTTGTGATGTCACAGTGCTCATAGTTATTTTTGTTATTATCCTCTCTGTCTCCACGTTTGCTTCTGTGTTTGGGTACATCAGCGCTGTGTTTGTGTAACTGGATGGCCGGGGTATGTAAACACCAGTGGAGGCTCCTCCATAGAGGTGGAGGAGGCCTGGCCTCCCCAATAATTTGAGAGAAGAGAGAGAGATTTAAAAAAGCAATAATTATATTTATTTTATTTCTTCATTTAACAAAAAACATATTTAAATATTTTTTATATTAATATTATTTCCGTTTTGTTCATAAATCTTTTTTTTTTTTCCATGGCTAAAACCCAATATTGCAACTGTAAAGCACCTACAGGCCAGAATCCCTATCCGTTTGTATTGAGGGAGGCCAGGCCTCCCCCAGGAAAGTGGTTTCTCATAGAAGTCAATGTAATGCAATTTTTTTCATGGCAATATGTGATTGGCCAAATCACTGAAAATGGGTGGGCAAGGGAGGCCTGGCATTGAGTCCAGGGCTGAAAGATTGACATTTTGTTCGTCCAATCACATGAAGCCATTTTGAGAATTCGCCTTTGCAGGACACGTCTAGAACACCCATGGCTATTATCCCTGAAAATAATAACTCATTTGGCCAAATACTTTTGCTTAAAATGACCTCGGAAGTCGGCGAGATTCTGGCGCGATTTATACATCGAATAGGTAGACAACATTTAGGATTTATTGAACAGTTTTATTTTTAATGTAGTCGAATAAAACTACATTTGATAAATAAACTGTTACTTATCTTTTTTATATGCTAAACTTGATTAAATTGATGATTACATGTTGAAGCTGTACTGTAGAAGAAGAAGAATGAAAAATGTAGGCTAAACAAAATGTTTTTTTAACCACATAATTATCAAATTCCTGCCTTTTACACATGTTCACTGGGCATTTATATTACATCCAAATGTCATTTCTCAACTTAATTATCAGGCAGGCTCATAGACTTACAGCAATGTCATTTCTTCAGGCAGGCACATAGGCGAAGCTCTGCACAATGAATTCCATCAATCAGAACTTTCTGATTGTAGCTTACACTCCAAATAGTATGCCTTTGGCCAGCACAAAGACAGATAAGAAGAACAGGGAACATTCCATCGCGAGTGAAGCGAGCAAGCGGAAATAAATTGGCCTCCTCAATTCTGGAAGTCACCAGCCTCCTCTGGTAAACACACAGCCCAGACTGAACGGATACACACAGACGCACACACACACGCAAATGCTGGCACGCCCTTTTTTAGTAACACTGAGAGACTTTATTAGTGATCAAATTTGATACTTTTCCCACAGTTTAGAGTAAGAAAATGTGACCTAGGTACAGCAGTGCAATAAATAAATAACTTAAAGTACATAGATGGACCTCCTGCTCAGCATTTCGGACCAGAAATGTCTAACACAATAACGGTTAAACAAGTAGTAAAATAAAAAGCATTTACCAATAAATAATTACAATCAAATAAATAACATTGCAGTTCTACGCTTCTGGACATGGGCCGGTTGTCCAGTCTCAGGTTGTCATGGCTCTGGGGAATGAGAACGAGGAGAGAAGAGGAGAGCAGGTGGTTAGTCTTCAGGGTTTTTCTTTTTTTCAGGCCAAGCCTTCATCCCAACAGTTTTTAATCACTTCCTTTCCTCGTCTCCTTCCCTTGTTGACCACTAAACTGACACGACTTGACCAGTCAAAGAAATTTACTTAGATACAAAATTAGCCAAAATCAGCCCAGCCACAGTAGAGGAGAGTAGACTAGTCATAGAAACATAGAATGACATGAATAGGAATAGGGAGTATTGGGACATGCCTGTATGGTTCACAGTCTCACAAAGTTCTCTAACCACTGCGTCTTAGGCATTCATTAAATGTGGTGTCTACTGTATAATTGACTGACAAGTATGAGAAGAATGCTGCATAGCCACATTGTTTTGGTTTAGGCTAGGATTTCTGTATGTGGGCGACAGTGCGTGCGTGCGTGTGTGTGCTGAGCGTGGGCTGATCGTGGGCATCTTTGCAGTGCGTGCCAGGATGAGCCAGGTAGAGCCAGGTAGAGCCAGGTAGAGCCAGGTAGAGAGTCATCCAGTAATCCAGAGGAGCCGTGCATTCCTACACCTCCTCATGTGACTCAACGTCAAGCTCAATAACAACAGCCGTCCTGTCTACACTCTCTCCTTCCCCTCTGCCCTTCCTTTCTCCTCTCTCACACACTCTTTCATCATACGCACATGGGTGTGTGTACAGTACAATGTTTGTGCAGCATTCTTTACCATATTTTACAGTTCACCTTGTTTACTTTTCCATTTGAAGTATACAGAGAGGTACAGTGTAGCTTACCTATTGAAGCTCATGCCATGATGTCACTAGTGGGCTTCTGCAGTTTCTCCTTCTCAGTGTTAGAGCCCAGGTACGCAGCCATGAAGTGTTTATGTGTCCTGTAACTGAAGGAGATCACAGATGACATTACCCCACTTAATAACAGAAACATCTTATTGTACCTACGTAACATTGCTTGATTATTATTGGTGACAATTGTTGTTAGCAAGGCATAGATCAAAGAGTAGGTTATTGAAGGGGTAGCATAACTAGAATAGAATATACAATAATATATACAGTAATAATGTATGAGCATACTATGAAACAATATGATGCCCAGCCAGCTAGATGTATGTGGCTCTGTTGTGGGGTTAGGTCAGAATTTTGTGACAAATATATTGTAAACGTGCTATGGCAAAAAAATATGTTTCGTAATCTAAATAAGATCATACCATGAGACAAAAAAACGAATACATTATATGATAGTAGTATCAGTTAACCCTAAAACTAGACCAGACTCCATATGTTACTTTGAGGGTGTAAAAAATGTATTAATATATATGTATACATTATAAGCTTTGAATACATGTCCCCAACAACTCAAATGATGTTATTTTGGTGTGAAGTTTTAATTAGGTATTCAGAAAATGATAAATGTTATGGGTGAGCAAAAAAACTAAACACAATTTGTCCCCAATTTAGCCTAAGGGAGGTGAACAAATAAAATCTTGATTAACATTTTGGCATGTACAACTTGTCAGGGCACTGCATGTGTCATAATAGTTTTCATGTGATTTTACACATTTGGGGCATGTGAAATCTTGGGCCCTGTTTAGGGACATTGGACCCCATTTAGGGTCTGTTTTGCTGACTTCGCTGTTTGTGTTATCTTCTGAACTAGTAACATGTGTAAATTGAAAAACGTTATTTTCTGTTATTATAAACGATTATGAAAGAAAAATATGTTTTTATGTTTTTATTTTGGGGTCTGGCCAGACCCTTGTCTGTAAACAATGTATGCTAAACCTGTTGGTAGCTTGAGGGTTAGAACGTCGGTTATGAGAGGAGAATTTCATTAGAGGGTAGATGAAGTGCTGGAGCTCAACAGTTTATAATAGACTTCAAACCACAAAACCTGTGTGCAGACTATTTTAACACTGCGCCTATCTGAGCAATAAAATCATTCCATTTTATTGCTATTTATCATATTTGATTTGACCTGGACTATTGACCGTTGCACATTCAGACAGGATGTGGTTACTGATTGATGAGGAATGGAGCTAGATATGTTCTGGAATACGACTTGTTGATCCTACTACGGTAAACCATAACACTATGGGTCAATCAAACTAACTGGTAAATGTGGTAAATGCACAGAGGTTCCGGAAACACACTCCAAACTAGCCTGGTATGAAAGCCACCTAAATCAGTTTCAGTTCCAAATGAATACCTCCATACTATAGGGTATTGAAACTATCAAGTTTGTACATATGCCTTGGTATATGTACACCAGTACATACAAGTAACACAAGCCTTGGAGAGAATATGCCCACTAAGAATGTGTGTTCAGAGAGTTAGGCGGTGTTGGGTTGTGAGTGTGTTATGCTGTGTCGATGTGTGTTAGTGTTCAGAGAGTTAGGCGGTGTTGGGCTGTGTTATGGTGTGTGATCAGGTCTACTTACTGAGCACAGGCCATGAGCAGGATGGCGGAGCAGCTGAGGGTGGACAGCACCACGGCCAGGACCACCAGCACCGTCTGGACCACCTCTGCACTGCTGCGCTCCTCCTCCTCCCCCTGGTCCCTGGTCTCCAGCAGCTGGATGCCACAGCGCTCCCCGTCGAAACCCTTCAGACAGCTGGGGACACAGCAGCTCCATTAGGCCCTCAGTCAGTCAACCAACCAATGATTGAATCAAACACACCATTTCAAGTTCAAGTGTATCCGGATGTTAAGTCGTGACGTGTTTCCGGGTCCAAAGTTGGCTGAGGCACTGTCTTCGAAATGCCGCAATAATAATAATAATAAATTATATTTATATAGCGCTTTTCCGAGGCTCAAATACCCTGACAATAGGGAAAACGGGAAAGTGCTGTGTCCCTTGTTGTATGAATAGATCCGAGTCTAAAAAACTATTAAACTGTCATTCTACCGCTGTTGTACACTGGTATTCTGGTGCGGAGAATTTCTGGTTTGGACCCGGAAATTGCATAACGTCACGTTTGACGTCAGACTTAACAACTGGATTGTTACGTCACATTACATGAGTGTAAGAGAGTAAAATTCTTAAGCTTCGGTTTCTGAAATTGCAGCACAAGACAATAAGGCTATTATGCAATATTAGGCAATAAGCATAATCGCATATAAAGATGACAAAAAAAGTGACACATTTGCAGACAATAAGGCTGTAGGCTTAATTCAAGATCTAACAAAAAAGTGACAATAGTGCAGGACATCATTTGTCATTGGCTCACATCCCATAGGCTTTCATATATGTAAACATTGATGTTTTCAAATGCGCACCACACACACACACACACGCACTCACGCACACACACACACACACAGACACACAGATCTGTGTTGTACTTACACACACACAGGCTCCCTCAGGTCCACCATGTACTTGCAGTGTCCATGGATGCAGTAGCCCTGGTGAGACGTGGTGCAGGGGTCTAGTGTGACACCAGCGGACGTGAGGGCCGTGCCCCCCCCGGCTGTGATGAGGCCAGGCGTGTGTCCGCCCGTCTGGTACCTGTTGTCGGGCACGAACGCTGTGGTGCTTTTACTCTTGTTCTTGTTGTTCTTCCTTTTGCCTTTGCCTTTCCTCTTCCTCCCTCTCTCCTCTTTACTGAGTCGGAGAACTGTAGCGGGGAAATGACAGGCGGTTAGGATTGTGTGTGTGAGAAAACACGAGATTCAAGGATAGGTTTGGAGATACGTCTCTGGTTAGGGTTAAAGGTTGATACAGGTTAGGGTTAGGGTTAAAGGTTGATACAGGGGTTAGGGTTAGGGTTAGGGTTAAAGGTTGATACAGGGGTTAGGGTTAAAGGTTGATACAGGGGTTAGGGTTAGGGTTAAAGGTTGATACAGGGGTTGAAGATCCAGCTTGAGAGGGTTAGAGATCATTTACATTTTGTTTGAGGAAACATGAAGCATTAGGTTTGTGGTTGAGAAAATGGATTGCGATTAAGCTAGGGCTAGGTTTATGATACAGAACGACCAGCTCCTTATAAGAGAGAAATTAGATGTATTATATACGTCAGCAATGTGGAAACATGGCAGTGGGATGCTGCCAGGAGAACTTGAGCGAGTTGTTCAGTTACCATGGGGCGAGTTGTCTGGAACTTCTCCTCCTGAGAGATCTTCGTCCAGTCCCAGCTCCTCATCCTCGCCCAGAGAACTCTGAAGCCCCTCTCCCGAGTATGTCACCCCTGGCGCACGGCTCAGCCCGGAGGAGAATGTGACCACCGATCCCAGGACACCCAGGGCACTACAAACTACAACCACACAAACCACCATCACACACAGAGCACTGCAAACTTACACGCAGGAAACTCAATCCCACACAGAGCACTACAAACTTACAAGCAGACCACAACAATCAGAGCACTGCAAAACTACAACCAGACCACACAAATCAGATACAGAGTACTCAAAATCACAACACAACCACATCAATCAAACACAGAACACAGAAAAACTCCTACCAGACCACACCGAACCAGAGCACTACAAACTACAACCACATCACACCACCTCAATCAGACTCAACATCAAAAACTACAATGACAAAACTGCAATTCAAGATTTTACAATCAGACCTCCCCAAATCTTGATAACGTCTTACAACCAGACTACTGTACAACCCAATTTCACAGTTAGGATGGGTTCTCAAAGACCTCTGTGAGATAGCTGTCAGACATATTATGGTACAAAAAACAGAATATTCTACCATGATATAAATGAGCTGAGTTGATTTCACACGGCGAGTCTCTGACAAGTCTTTACAGGTTGTGACATGTCTTTCTCCCCTGTTTCAGTGCTCCGTCCTGCATATCCTTCTGGCTTCTAATCTCCCTATCCCCTCCGTCCACCCTCCCTGTCCCCTCCGTCCACCCTCTCTGTCCCTCTCCCCTCCGTCCACCCTCCCTCTCCCTCTCCCCTCCGTCCACCCTCCCTGTCCCTATTGCTGTTCAGAACACTTCAACTTTTTTTTTTACCATATCCCAGAATAAACAGTCCACAGTCGTATATTATCTGCAAGTTCAGACTTACCCAAACACAGGAGAGAGGAGAGGATGAAGGTGTTCATGTCCCAGGAGTGTGTATGTGTGTGTGTGTGTGTGTGTGTGTGTGTGTGTGTGTGTGTGTGTGTGTGTGTGTGTGTGTAAGATCTGAACTGTGCGTGTTTTGAGTGAGACCGCTCCTTGCTGTCTCTGCTTCCTCTCTCTCCTCTGTGGCTGGGTGCAGTTTTTATAGACAACGCCTCTCCAAGGAAATGTGTGTGTGTGTGTGTGTGTGTGTGTGTGTGTGTGTGTGTGTGTAATGATTAACCTGCCTAGCCTTAGGGGATGTATTTATGCGTTTCATGTTTTCATGTTCTTTGACACTTCAGACAACCCTTGGCTTCTGTTTGAGAATAATGAGTAAGGTTCACTCATTCAGGCACAAACCCATGGATGTATTCTATTTAGTCACCTCATTCGTGCACACAAAAGGTTTTCCACTTTCATTAATGTAATTACCTCCGGTCCTCTCCCTCTCTGTTCATATATTTGCTGAGTGTACGTGGTAGGCTCAAGCCCTCTGAATTGGGCTGTAAAACATGACTAAATAACCATTGCATAAACCTTCCACCCATCACACACACACATACACACACACACACACACACACACACACGCACACACACACACCAGTGTCACTTTATTTAATCTTGACTCTTTTACACTTGTGTAATGTGACATAACAATACAACTTGAAACACACACAAACACACCTTCACAGTGACACAGAGGAGGTTGCCAGGGTGATTATTTCTGTCATAGAGGTCAGAGAAGAGTTGTCATAGAATCATTGTTATGTGTGATACCAAATACTTGCTAGATCTGACAAAATATACAGAACATTTTCCAAATAACTATAGTCTGGTATTCTTGAAATGTACACAACACATTTACATTTTTGGCATTTAGCAGACGCCTTTATCCAAAGTGACTTACAACCAAAAATATTTTGAGACATATTTAGATAACATTTCCGAACATTAGGCAATAACCCATCTCATTTGATATTGATCTTTCCCAGAAAAGTGATGTTGACAACATGCCCATTAGAGTATGATCACAATGTTTTCCTCATGAATATATAGGGATAGATATATCACTCACACTCACAGTCATACACACACACACACACACACACACACACACACACACACACACACACACACAAATCAACGAAGGGTTACTTTTTAAACTTACAATACTAATTATTATTGTGTTATTATTGTGTTTTTTTGTATCTGAATGCGGCAATGTCAATGTTGAGGAACCAAAGCCAAAGAATTTGACTCTCGTGTACTTGTACAATAAGATGTAATAACTCTTGTGTACTTGTACAGTAAGATGTAATAACTCTTGTGTACTTGTACAGTAAGATGTAATAAACGAGGGTGGGTGGTACGGTGGCAGTGTTATGGTTATTGTAGTGAGGGAGGGTGGGTGTGGTTGCGACATTGTCTTTTCTACCTCATAGTCAGGTTCCTTGTGTAATTGTGTTTAAATGTTTTGGGGAGTTGTAGCATAACAAACCAGAAAATGTTTGATTCCATTTTTCGCAGATGTCAGTATGGCGGCCATCTTGGTCATTTAAAAATGGCGACCTTCAAACACAAATTTCTCAATATCTCGCCTCCTGGATTACCTAGAATCAAGATTGCAATGGTCAAATCTAATTTTTGGGGGGCAAGGAATCCAATGGTGCTAATTACAAATGATATAGATGGTCAATGACACACATATGGGTGGCTATCTTGCATTTTTAATACGCATAGCTGCATTTATATTGCGGTAAACATGATCTCGGACATAATCATATTGAAATGACTATACTGTTAATCAGGATATTTATATTTTAAAATATGTGTTATTCTCTTTATTAATATTGTGTACAAACAGAAAAATAAACTGTTGTCATCGAACATTTTGCACATTATTTATCCAATCCAACCCAACTACCCACTAACCACATCCCCTTAACCCCATAACACTGTTTCCCCATCTTATCTACACATCACCCACCCACCCTGTCTACACATCTCCATTGTCCACCGTCACTGTCACTAGCAAGTGTGATATCCTGAGAGTCCTCATCATTTTGGCAGTCAGTGCTACACTGAAACAGGGTAGCTCCACTGAATTGCACGAACATCTGTGTGAAGAACAGTCTGCTTTACATTGACATCTGACCATCCTCTGTAACTTGGTTTGTTTGAGAAAGTGTCTGCAGAGCCTTGAGGACACGATCATCTGCTTTGAGGTGGATGTTCAGCCAGGTAGCTTTGCCTATTCTAGAAAACCTCAAATGTGTTTCATTGTTTATGTCCTTGAGCCGCCTTTGCATTTCAAGATAGATTCCATCATTCAATCTGGGGCCTCATTTATAAAAAAGTACTTGAACGTCATCTTTGACTTGCACATAAGCACATTTTTCTAAATGGACGTAAGCATTATTTATAAAACGGCTGCGCTTGTTTAAAATTGCGTACGCACTTCCATCTATAAATACCAAATATACTTGAAATTGAACGCAGGTGAATGAGCTGTGATAGCGGCTCAATTATAGCGGCTGAATTAAGCCAAGTGCTATAATATAGGGTAGGAGTTCGTCTGGAAGCGGGAGAGGGCAGAGAAGGGTGGCTTCTCTGTAAGTTGCATTTGCAACATTTAATCATGACATCTAACCAGGCAAATGCTTATACATACTGTAATAATATAATGGTCTTATTCATATCAGGTGACATTGAAAACATGGCTGCTCACTCCCTTTGCGAACCCCCAGACACAGGAAGAAATCCAGTATAATTTAGCGCATCGCCGGGCAAGGTTCGTGGTGGAGCGCACTATAGGCATGGGAGATGGCGTTGCCTTGACAGCTCCGGAGGGATATAAAGGAAGACTGAAATACAATCATAAACATCAGTTCCCTTTAAATCTTGAATTAAACTCATTTTAACAACATCATTAATTTTATTACGAGCTTTCACTTATATCACTTTCACTTTGCATGAATTACAGTAGGCAGTGCGGCTCACATGCCTGTAATAACTCTGCATAACCAGTAGGTAATGTGCGTACGTCAAGTCAATACCTGACGTAGAGCTACGATCGTTTCCACGGTCAAATTGACTCACGTTGAAATGTTATAAATCACTACTTTGACATGGTTTTCTACGTACGACAGAGGTAAGATTTACATTTACATTTTTGGCATTTAGCAGACGCCTTATTCCAAAGCGACTTACAATCAATACATTTGAATACTAAGCATGTGAATCAGCAGTCCACTATTCGTTGCAGGAAGAGTACTCTAGCTCGGGCCCGGGGCCACTGATAGAAGGAAAAACCTTCTCCCTATTATCGCCTTCTACTATTTTATTTTTATTTTTTTACTGGAGAAACTGAGAAACAGTACAAGGGGGGCAGTAGAAGTTCTTAGGGACACAGTAGAGGGGAAAGGGGGTGTCTTTAGGAGACGTAGTGGTGAGGGTCAGAAGATGTCTCAGGAGGAGCAGTTAAGATGTAACCTGAAGAGATGGGTCTTCAGTCTACGACGGAAGATGGGTAGTGACTCTGCCGTTCTGACGGCCGTGGGGAGCTCATTCCACCAGCGGGGAGCCAGTGTTGTGAAGAGACGTGATCGGGCAGCCCGACTGCTGTGTAGAGGAGGTGGGGCCAGTCGGCCAGCCGAGGTGGAGGAACGGAGTGAGCGGGCAGGGGTTTGGGGGGTTACCATTTCCTTCAGGTAGGCAGGGGCTGTCCCTTTTTCTGCCTGGTATGCAAGCACCAGGGTCTTGAATCTGATGCGAGCTGCTATCGGGAGCCAGTGCAGGGTGCGAAGGAGAGGGGTGACATGCGAGTATTTGGGGAGGTTGAATACCAGCCGGGCAGCAGCATTCTGGATGAGCTGCAGAGGTCTAATGGCTGAAGCGGGGAGCCCAGCCAGGAGTACATTGCAGTAATCCAGGCGGGAGATGACCAGTGCCTGGGTCAAGAGTTGCGCTGCCTCTCTGGTAAGGAATGGTCGTATCCTTCTGATGTTGTAGAGGAGGAATCTGCAGGAGCGAGCCGTTGCTGCAATGTTCTCCGCGCAGGATAGTCGGTTATCCAGGATCACTCCAAGGTTCTTGGCTGTCAGGGAGGGGGTTACAGTAGAGTTCTCCACTGTGATGGAGAAGTCTTGGAGAGGGCAGGCTTTCCCGGGGATGAAGAGGAGCTCGGTCTTGTTAAGATCAATATTGATCCAAAGTACTTTCTATAAATGAGGCCCCTGGTTCTCTCCTTTACTAGCCTATGTCTAGTATGTTCTGGTAGGAACCTAGTCTAGGATGTAATACCAAATGTCCTTTACTTTGGTCATCAGATTGACAGAGTATGCACAGCTTCCACTTAATTGTTTCCTCAGCCTGTCTTTCTGCTCCAAGCTGACAAAGCTGAGGCTTCTTGTTCATGTTGCTCTAATACTGGGGCCTCATTTATAAAAAAAAGTACTTGAACATCATCTTTGACTTTCACGTAAGCACATTTTTATAAACGGACGTAAGCATTATTTATAAAATGGGCTGAGATGGTTTAAAGTTGCGTACGTGCTTCCTTCTATAAATACCAAATATACTTGGAATTGAACGCAGGTGAACGAGGTTTGTATTAACGCCCTGTGATAGAGGCTCAATTATAGCGGCTGAATTAAGTGCTATAATATAGGGTAGGCGTTCGTCTGGAAGCGGGAGAGGGCAGAGAAGGGTGGCTTCTCGGTAAGTTGCGTTTGTAACGTTTGATCATGACAACTAACCAGGCAAATGCTTATACTCAGTAGGCTACTCGAGTTGTAAAAGAAAATCAGGGGGGATGATGGATTTTATCATATGAGGACAATTTTAGCATCCCCTCAGCGTCAGTGACTTCATGTCAGTAAAAATGTCATTGCATGTGTGCGTGCCCCCTCGCACCTTGAAATAGCAGTAATACCACGTTCATTGATAAATTACATAACGTATGGAAAGAGGGGAGGGCAGTTTTAGAAGGGGGACGATTTTGACTGTTTTCATCCCGCCTCAACTCGAGTGCTGCTTATACTGTAATAATATAATGGTCTTATTCTTATCAGGTGACATTGAAAACATGATTGCGAACTCCCTTTGCGAACTCCCAGACACCGGAGAAACTCCAGTATAATTTAGCCCGTGGCCGGGCAAGGTCCGTTGTGGAACGCACTATGCACGTTGAAGGGGAGATAGACAGCTCCAGAGGGATATAAAGAAAGACTGAAATACAATCATAAACATAAGTTCCCTTTAAATGTTGAATTAAACTAATTTTCTCGGCAGATAACAACATCGTTAATTTTATTACGAGCCACTTAAACTTCGCATGAATTACAGTAGGCAACGTTTTTCCAGTGCGGCTCACATGCCTGTAATAACTCTGCATAACCAGTAGGTAATGTGCGTAAGCAAATGAATATTCGACGTAGAGCTACGATCGTTTCCACGGTCAAATTGACTCACGTTGAAATTGTATAAATCACTACGTTGACGTGGTTTTCTACGTACGACACGGGTAATTTGATCTAAGCATGTTCTATACTGTAAATGAGGCCCCAGGTCTACAATAAGCAAGTGAAAACACCACCCATTAAAGGTAACTCATGTAACTTCATTCTAAATAACTGTTTTTTCAAAATATAGTTTTTCTCCTCAACAAACCTTGTATGAGTCCTTGTGGTCTAACACAATGTTGCTACTAAGTTGTTCGCAAAGTGTTCTTTTGGAAATGTTTTTAATCAGTGTCTAAATACCGAGTGGGGGATTTAGATTTCGGTTTCCTGATCATATTTAGGTTCTATCGTTTTGAGCTGTTTCTAACAAAGAGAGAGGTGTTTGGAGGTCATTCGATTCCTTTTGAATCAGGTTCCTAGGTCTCTTGGGAGCCTGGATAATGAGATAAGAGTAAACTTCAGTTATGCACATAAAAAATCCAAGATGGCGATCTAAACCTGTGCTCAGCTGTACTGATTTCTAACTAGCACCATTGGATTCCCTGCCCCCCAAAATGTAGATTTAGCCAGTGGAATCATGATTCACTCCTAAATCATAATTGAGGAGTGAAGATATTGAAGAAATTGTATTTAAAGGTCGCCATTTTAAAAGTCCAAGATAGACGCCACATTGGCTTCTGGGAAAATTGAATCATGCATTTTCTGATTTGTTATGCTCTCAGTTTTTAAAAAATATATAGTTTTCCAACTCCCCAAAAATGTTTTACAAACTCATGTGGACATAGTGAACTGGACTATCAGGTTAGCGCCCCATCCCCATCGGAACACTCTCTATGAATGCTGGCGATGTCTGGCACGTTCCTGGAGGACATGAGTCAGTGCTTCTGCCAGGGTTTGTTTATAAAGGAGCCCTGAAGGGAATATTCACCAACCTTCATTAGGGGAATATTTTGAATATCTTGAATGTCATTTGGAATATGTCACAGGTGCCACATTATGGAAACTCTGAAGAAGCAGATCACACATACACAGGCACACACACACACACACACACACACACGCACGCACACACACACACACACACACACACACACACACACACACACACACACACACACACACACACACACAAAGTTTACACAGTCTCACACACATAGGCCCACATTCAAATATTCGCAAATGAGATGCAATATTTATATAGGTTTTCTATCCCTTTTCTTGACTGCTTGAACACATTTTTTTTTACAACTCTCAAAACTTTAGAATGACAAATTCATTGCATTGTATAACTTTCAATTGAAAATAAATAAAAATAAAAATATTGCAGTCAGAATTTCACTCAACATAAACACTTGTAATTGTAATCTATCATTTTAGTTACAGAGAATATGAATGCTTACAATAAATATAAATCAAATTCCTCTAGAATTAGGCTTATCACCGCTGTCAAACAGAGAGTCTAAAGATGTTGAGTCAGTGGCTCTGATCCTCTCCCCCTGCTCTGGAGAGACACACACACTCTGGAGAGACACACACACTCAGGAGAGACACACACACACTCAGGAGAGCAGCAGTGGGTTAGACACAGACACTGAGGCGCCAGGCCAGATACAGCCCAAAGTCCTTCTGACCACTTTCCTATCTGTTTGAAATCGAGGCACAGTGCGCAAAGTCCATACAATATCAATGCGGTATGTACAGATGAATCAATGCAAATACATCTTAACACCCACAAAAAGCTGTGTCATACCTGTACCCACAAGTCCCTGAAGTCAAATTCAAAATACTTTTTAATAATGGAGGCAAATAGTTTTTCAGGAAAGCTTTGCATGCAGGATATAACAATATGTTATGCAATTTATTGCCCTACTGTATCTACGGTGTGTTAGTGAGCATTTAAAGACGTTAAGTTTGTGTGTGTGTGTGTGTGTGTGTGTGTGTGTGTGTGTGTGTGTGTGTGTATGTGTATGTGTATGTGTATGTGTATGTGTATGTGTATGTGTATGTGTATGTGTATGTGTATGTGTGTGTGTGTGTGTGTGTGTGTATCTAATGATGGTTAGATGAGAAGTGTAAAGGAGGTATGAGTTAATGTTTCTGTGTGATCCTGTTCACTCATTAACATGGTTAGTTTGTAATGAGGCATTAGTGGAGTCTTACAGCACGGGTTGTTAACTCTGACTACATTGGTCATGATGTGTAGGAAGAGGAGTGGTGTAATTTATGTGTGTGTGCGTGTGCGTGTGCATACGTGTTTGTGTATAGTAATTGTGATCAGTCATTAACTTGGAAGATGGAGTGAACGTGTACAGAAGTCAGTCCTTGTGCTGTGGTTGATGGTTGGTTAGGTTAGATTAGTAACATTATGACAGCATTATAATGATACTAGACAGCACAGCATTTCTGCACTATTGAAGCCACTGTAAAATCCATAACTTTATTACTTTATAAATGTAGGGTTACTTTTTTATTTACTTACTTTATTATTATTGTGTTTTTTATATCTGAATGCTGCAATGTCAATGTTGAGGAACCAAAGAATTTGACTCTTGTGTAAGATGTAGGGATGGGACAAAATATTGTATGGCGATATATCGCGATACAAAAACGTGACGATACGCATCGTGTTGCAGAAAAATGGATCGCGAAATAAACTGTGTTTTATTTTCTATTAGCTACACTTCTTGGGGAGGCAGGCGTTAAACGCACCCAACCCGAATCTGGCGAGTGGCAAGCCCATGGGCTCGTTGGTAACGTTAGTCCGCCAGTAGTCTCACATAGCCAGACCTATCTCCACACTTCGCTTCGCGCTGTGCCAGTGCTGGAGAATAATAAAAGATTTTGCGCGAGTGTGTGCGCACGACGCGAGAGAGTTTTTGCAGGGTGAGATGTCTGCAGATGGAAAGTAAGTAAGCAAGTTGAAACGTTAGCAAATATAATTGCTGAGTGTTCTGACAGAGAACGTTGGTTAACATTGGTCGTTATTATTGTGACTAGAAAGTCTGTGACTATAATTCCATAGTGTAAATAGTGTCAAAGAACTAGCAAGCTAGCTAGCTAGCTCAGAGGTGATGAGATGAGCTAGTCTGCTGCACACTTGCCAGCTAAAGAGCTATCTAGATGCATTTTGTTATTTTACTTAAAGAAGATACAACAAGATAGTACAATCTTTCTTATTCTGCTAGAATTGGGCTTTATGGTAATACCATAATGGCATATTTACAGTACATGGACAGTGGATTGAAGCATTGTCTGTTTTTTTATAGTTGGACATACACATTTTTTTCAGGTGAGAGAGTAAAGTCAAATTGACATTTTCTGACTGCGTTGCCCACAGCAATCCAATATTCAATTATAATTATGTTATAAATTGATATGGATCATTGTATACCTCTTATTAGATTATAAATACTCTGGTTGTTATGTTTGCCTTTTGGTTGACAGCAAAAGAGGGACAGAGGAGGATAGAGAGGGAGAGAAGGAGAGAGAGCAGGATGGTGTCCGCACACCAGAGAGAGACAGCAAGAACCAGGTGAGAAAGTGGACAGGTCGTCAAGACCACATAAGTAAGTAGCCTTGAGAACCGATGGTTCTGGAGCCTAATGGCCCATAGGGCAGGAGCCTATCTCCTGTTTCCGTAGTGTGAGGCAGCTTAATGTGTAAGTACACCCCCTGGACATGACGCTGGTATGTCGCAGGGTCTTACCCCCTGGGGAGGGGGCTCCATGCCGCAGTCCATGCCACCCCCCCAAGGCAGCAAACCTAGGGGAAACACTGATCTTGTTTTATTTATGATCGTATCGTGACTGTATCGTATCGTGAACCCCTGTATCGAGAGGTGCATCGTATCGTGAGTTGAGTGTATCGTCCCATCCCTAGTAAGATGTAATAATGGCGATTCTGATTCTGATTTTGATTCTGATTCTGACAGTGTGACTGCTGTGTGTAGTTGATGGTTGATGGCCATACCACCCTGCATCCCTCTGCTGGTTTGCCTCTAAAACTATTATTTTTGAAATTCCTTGAAAGAAAGCTACCGGACATGAGTTTCGTGGCATCTTTCTGCACGCGCGTTAACTTGAGTCTACAATCGAAGTGGCAGGCGAGCGCTGATGGAAGAACCTGTGTTCACGCGAGCTGCAAGAACGTAGCAAGCAGGGTTGCCAGATTTGGCTACTTTTGGTCACACTGGACGGGTGGATTCGGCAGCTTTTAGACCGGTTGGGCTGGACATTGTCAATTCCGTCTGGCAACCGTGGTAGCAAAATATGTGCATACATTACAACATCGTATCTGGTAGCCTACTCACTGGACTGGGTTGCACCAATATGGCGTAAGTCATTACTAAATGCAGGCATTTAGTAGTTACTAAACCCCTAGTTGTTACTAGTTAGTTTCAAACTAGTTGTTTACTAATTTCGGTTGCACCACGCCAATCTTTTGCCAATCTTAGCTAGTAAATACTCAGTTTTGGTAACTGTTTTTTGTTTCTCTACTGTAACATAACCAGGTACATTAATAATAATAATTATTATTGATAATTACAATTTACAATACAAATACAACAATTGGGGGTCCCTCCCAAAAAATGTGGGCGCGCTGCGCTCGCACAAGATCAACCACCAAGCCCTCATTCTGACCCAGGAAAAACCCTGGTATGTACTGTATAACATGATAGCCATCTATGAGCAATGCACTGTATATAAGATGATGACCACGGGTCTTTCTGCTGCTGACCAAGGGGCTGAGTCCTGTTGATGGGGCCAATTTTTCTTTTAGAGTCTGTAGGCTACTGTATTTGTTTATTAAGATTTCATAAATATGATATATTGTCTGAATTTGTTTTTGTTTGATAAAATGTTATTATTTATTATTTTCATTTCTTGTGCTGGTTTATTATGAACAACATGTAAAATTGCAGGAAACTAGCACAAATAATTGGGTGGGAGAGAGGGGCCGCCGCTGCCAAAACGTGCACAGTTTTGGGTCGCTCCACCGCCAAAAAATCTCACTCCAAACTTTTGGTGAAACTTGGCAGCCCTGGGCCTTAGCCTAGCTTAAGCCCCTTTTCCACTATCGTGCCAGCCCGGGTCGACCCGGGCTGGCCTGCTTCTTTGGCGCTTTTCCATTTGTCGGCCCGGGTCGGGTCGGCTCGGTTCGGCTCGCTTCTTTAGCTACCCTTCGATACCAGGGTCCAAATGTAGACCCGGAACCTTTTTGCCAGGCTGCGTGTGACGTGTGACGCTGCACACCGTTGATTGGTCAATGGAAATCGTCATCCCATGTTCATAGATTTCTTCGCTAACCGCCATCTTGAAATACCACATTCGCTCTTGGAAAATGTCACTGCAGTTTCTGTAATAGCTTATTAATAAAGATTCGAAAAATTATGCTGACCATCGTATTATCTTAGTTTAATGTAATTTCAATGCATCACAGAACTTTTATTTACAACAAGCATAACACAAAAATCGCTATTATGCACCGTCTTTGCCCGTGAATAACATCGGCTATGGAGGTGGTACAAACACAATACTCCTTTGCTAACTTCATCATCGGTATACGGTCATTTTGAGCCCTTAACCACCGCGCTGACATCCCGAGAAGTTATGCTTTTAACCGTAAACTCAATGAACCGGGAGTTCACTCGCTGCTGCTCGCAGCACCGCGCCTGCTGGTTCAAACTCCCTTTGACAGCGGGGGGAGATAAACGTTTTACCAGGGAATTCGCTCTGCGCTGTGTCGACGGTGATAGGAGTGTAGGATCGACACCATTCAAATGGTTTTGGATTCCCTGTCCTCTCCCCTATCCGGACACGTTTGAATTGTTATCCTAACCCACGGTAAACCGAAGTTATTAACCCGCAAAGGGTGCCTCCGTTTACCGGGAGTTCACCGCTGCTCTAAGCAGCAGCACGTCATGGAGGATATCAGCGGGGGGACAGACAATTTCTACCAGGGAATTCGCTCCGCGCTGTGTCATAGACCGTGATAACAGTGTCGTATCGACACCATTCAAATGGTTTCAGATTTCCTGTCCTCTCCCCTATCCGGACACGTTTGAATTGTTATCCTAACCCACGGTAAACCGAAGTTGTTAACCCGCAAAGGGTGCCTCCGTTTACCGTCTTTGCCCGTGAAGTACACTGGAGGTGTTACAAACACAATACTCCTTTGCTAACTTCACCATCAGTGTCAACCGTGAAAACAGTGTCGTATCGACACCATTCAAATGGTTTCAGATTCCCTGTCCTCTCCCCTATCCGGACACGTTTTAATTGTTATCCTAACCCACGGTAAACCGAAGTTATTAACCCGCAAAGGGTGCTGTCATGCCAAAACCTGCCGCTGCCAAAAGCTGCCGGCCTAACGCGTCACGACCAGCTGGCACGCGTCACGACCAGCTGGCGACTGTGACGCGTCAGTCTAGTGTTTTTGAAACCTCCGTTTTGACAGCCATTAGCGAAAAGCTGTAATTTGCCTCTACAAGTGTTAATATGTCATTTTATGAAGTTTTAATATGTTTTCAGGCGAGAAAGTAACCATATATATTCACAAAATGTATCCGGTTTATCAAAATAACCCGTTTATATAAAGAAAGAAAAGGAGGTCTGATCAGCAGATCCTTTCTCATAAAGTTGCAAACGCAACTTGAGCCCTGGACTAAGCATCCTAAAACAATGCACAGCAATTCAACTTAATTTAAAAAAATGCGCGTTTCGTTCAAGATCCATTAGAGTAGGACATGTACAGTTATGATAAGTACAGTCATATGTAACTTAGTAGTTGATATTGTAATAAAACGTGCCAATGTCAGACGATGAACAAACACACCACGAGTCCACACTGATTCAGAAAACGGAATAAACTTTATATATATATACACAACACTTTGAAAATTCATAGGGGGGAATTCATCAGGGGGATAACGTTTGCAAAAGAACTGTACAGGTTACAATCAGGTATATAATAATAGTTAGGGAGTAACATATCATTCACAAATTCAACAATAATAGAACCAGTATACGTATGTTACACAGTCAACTGTTAAGTGGGACAATGACAAGCTGGTCTGTGTCCAGAGGGGAGAGAAGAAGAACAAAGGATGGAAGCATTGGATTGAAGGAGGAGAATTATACTTGGTGAGCTAAACAGCTAAACAACTAGACAACTAGACAACTAGACAACTAGACAGCTAGACAGCTAGACAGCTAGACAACTAGACAACTAGACAACTAGACAGCTAGACAACTAGACAGCTAGACACCAAGACAGCTAGACAGCTAGACAGCTAGACAACTAGACAGCTAGACAGCTAGACAGCTAGACAACTAGACAACTAGACAGCTAGACAACTAGACAACTAGACAACTAGACAACCAGACAACTAGACAGCTAGACAACTAGACAGCTAGACACCAAGACACCAAGACAGCTAGACAGCTAGACAGCTAGACAACTAGACAGCTAGACAGCTAGACAACTAGACAACTAGACAGCTGCTAGACACCAAGACACAAAGACAGCTAGACAGCTAGACAACTAGACAACTAGACAGCTAGACAGCTAGACAGCTAGACAGCTAGACAACTAGACAGCTAGACAGCTAGACACCAAGACAGCTAGACAGCTAGACAGCTAGACAGCTAGACAGCTAAACAGCTAGACAACTAGACAGCTAAACACCAAGACAGCTAGACAGCTAGACAGCTAAACAACTAGACAGCTAGACAGCTAGACAACTAGACAGCTAGACAGCTAGACACCAAGACAGCTAGACAGCTAGACAGCTAGACAGCTAGACAGCTAGACAACTAGACAGCTAGACAGCTAGACACCAAGACAGCTAGACAGCTAGACAGCTAGACAGCTAAACAGCTAGACAGCTAAACACCAAGACAGCTAGACAGCTAAACAGCTAGACAGATAGACAGCTAGACAGCTAGACAGCTAGACAGCTAAACAGCTAGACAGCTAAACACCAAGACAGCTAGACAGCTAAACAGCTAGACAGATAGACAGCTAGACAGCTAGACAGCTAGACAGATAGACAGCTAGACAGCTAAACAGCTAAACACCAAGACAGCTAGACAGCTAAACAGCTAAACAGCTAAACAGCTAAACAGCTAGACAGCTAAACAACTAGACAACTAGACAACTAAACACCAAGACAGCTAAACAACTAGACTCAACCTAGAGACTCAACCTAGAGACTAGTGTTGTGTGTTTGGGTCCAGTGTGTTGTGTTGTGTGTTTGGGTCCAGTGTGTTGTGTTGTGTGTTTGGGTCCAGTGTGTTGTGTTGTGTTGTGTTGTGTGTAACTATGTATAGTAGATATGTATAGTAGCTGTCTAGTTGTCTAGCTGTCTAGCTGTCTAGTTGTCTAGTTGTTTAGCTGTTTAGCTGTTTAGCTGTTTAGCTGTCTAGCTGTTTAGCTGTCTAGCTGTCTAGCTGTCTTGGTGTTTAGCTGTTTAGCTGTCTAGCTGTCTTGGTGTTTAGCTGTTTAGCTGTCTAGCTGTCTAGCTGTTTAGCTGTCTAGCTGTCTAGCTGTTTAGCTGTCTAGCTGTCTAGCTGTCTAGCTGTCTAGCTGTCTAGCTGTCTTGGTGTCTTGGTGTCTAGCTGTCTTGGTGTTTAGCTGTCTAGTTGTCTAGCTGTCTAGCTGTTTAGCTGTCTAGCTGTCTAGCTGTCTAGCTGTCTTGGTGTCTAGCTGTCTAGCTGTTTAGCTGTCTAGCTGTCTAGTTGTCTAGTTGTCTAGTTGTCTAGCTGTCTAGCTGTCTAGCTGTTTAGCTGTCTAGCTGTCTAGCTGTCTAGCTGTTTAGCTGTCTAGCTGTCTAGCTGTCTTGGTGTTTAGCTGTCTAGTTGTCTAGCTGTTTAGCTGTCTAGCTGTCTAGCTGTCTAGCTGTCTTGGTGTCTAGCTGTCTTGGTGTCTTGGTGTCTAGCTGTCTAGCTGTCTTGGTGTCTAGCTGTCTAGCTGTCTAGTTGTCTAGCTGTCTAGCTGTCTAGTTGTCTAGTTGTCTAGCTGTCTAGCTGTCTAGCTGTCTAGCTGTCTTAGTGTCTAGCTGTCTTGGTGTCTAGCTGTCTAGCTGTCTAGTTGTCTAGCTGTTTAGCTGTTTAGCTGTCTAGCTGTCTAGCTGTCTAGCTGTCTTGGTGTCTAGCTGTCTTGGTGTCTAGCTGTCTAGCTGTCTAGTTGTCTAGCTGTTTAGCTGTCTAGCTGTCTAGCTGTCTTGGTGTCTAGCTGTCTAGCTGTCTAGTTGTCTAGTTGTCTAGCTGTCTAGCTGTCTAGCTGTCTAGCTGTCTTGGTGTCTAGCTGTCTAGCTGTCTAGTTGTCTAGCTGTCTAGCTGTCTAGTTGTCTAGTTGTCTAGCTGTCTAGCTGTCTAGCTGTCTAGCTGTCTTGGTGTCTAGCTGTCTAGCTGTCTAGCTGTCTAGCTGTCTAGCTGTCTAGTTGTCTAGTTGTCTAGCTGTCTAGCTGTCTAGCTGTCTTGGTGTCTTGGTGTCTAGTTGTCTAGCTGTCTAGTTGTCTAGTTGTCTAGTTGTCTAGCTGTCTAGCTGACTAGTTGTCTAGTTGTCTAGTTGTCTAGATGGCGGGAGTCTAGTTGTGAATGATATGTTACTCCCTAACTATTATTATATACCTGATTGTAACCTGTACAGTTCTTTTGCAAACGTTATTCCCCTGATGAATTCCCCCCTATGAATTTTCAAAGTGTTGTGTATATATATATATATAAAGTTTATTCCGTTTTCTGAATCAGTGTGGACTCGTGGTGTGTTTGTTCATCGTCTGACATTGGCACGTTTTATTACAATATCAACTACTAAGTTACATATGACTGTACTTATCATAACTGTACATGTCCTACTATAATGGATCTTGAACGAAACGCGCATTTTTTTTTATTAAGTTGAATTGCTGTGCATTGTTTTAGGATGCTTAGTCCAGGGCTCAAGTTGCGTTTGCAACTTTATGAGAAATGATCTGCTGATCAGACCTCCGTTTCTTTCTTTATATAAACGGGTTATTTTGATAAACCGGATACATTTTGTGAATATATATGGTTACTTTCTCGCCTGAAAACATATTAAAACTTCATAAAATGACATATTAACACTTGTAGAGGCAAATTACAGCTTTTCGCTAATGGCTGTCAAAACGGAGGTTTCAAAAACACTAGACTGACGCGTCACAGTCGCCAGCTGGTCGTGACGCGTTAGGCCGGCAGCTTTTGGCAGCGCAGGTTTTGGCATGACAGTGCCTCCGTTTACCGTCTTTGCCCGTGAATAACACCGGAGGTGTTACAAACACAATAATAATAATAATAATGTATATAGCGCTTTTCCGAGGCTCAAAGACGCTGACAATATAGGATACACGTGGGGAAACACAAAAACAACAAGTAACAACAACAAGTAACATGGAACACAGAGTCAGCGAACGGGGAGGGGGGGGGGTGGTGTAGAGTCCGGTGTCGATGTTGCTGGGAGCCTCAATGGATGTAGCGGCGGCGGCGGAGAATGCCTGCCTTGGTGGCGGCGGTGGCAGCAGCAGCAGTGAGGCGATGGTTGTGGTTCAGTGAGTGTAGGTCAGTGGCAGTATAGGTGAGACGAGAGAAGGGCAGGGGGAGGTGGGGGGCAGGTGAGACGGCCGGGAGTCCAGGGCAAAACGACAGGCAGTGAACCAGAGCGACAGCGCGGTGCCGCCGTCGCCGTTGTCATCAGCATTGCCAGCCTGGGACCGAACCCGCGCGGCCGGCCAGCCCAGCCGTGCCATGCCAGCGACCAAATCCCGCAGCAGTGAGTGAAGGCCGGGAAGGACCGAGACTCACCTGCGGAGATGGCAACCCCCGAACCGGGGAGGGAGCGGTGGCTACCTCCCGGGACGAGGGTAGCACCAGAGCACGGTCAGGCTAGCGATGTCTGAGAGCGGCGCGCAGCGGGTCGGTCGGCAACACAGAGCCGGGGGACAGGAACAATGAGGTGGTGAACACTGCAGTCCGGCAGTGGAGGCGGTGAGTACTGCAGTCCGGCAGTGGAGGCGGCGAGAGGCGGGAGATGGCGGGGGGAAAGGCAGCGGCGGTCGGCGAAAAAATCTAACAAAACAAAGCGAAAAAACACTTGGAAAAGAAAACAAGAAAAACAAAAAGCGGAGACCTCCGGGGGAAGACGGGCACACAAAACAAGGTAGACGCCGAAAACAAGAAACCATAGACACTTTAGGACAGGACACAAAAAGACAGGACCGGGAAACAGAAGCTGCAGTCACAATGCGGACGCCAGCGTGCTCGGAACCCGGAAAAACAGCTACGGCAAACGCAACAGGACAAACAGGACGAGGACAAGTAAAAAGGTAGAAATGGTTTTGCAAATACAATACTCCTTTGCTAACTTCACCATCGGTGTCAACCGTGATAACAGTGTTGTATCGACACCATTCAAATGGTTTCAGATTCCCTGTCCTCTCCCCTATCCGGACACGTTGGAATTGTTATCCTAACCCACGGTAAACCGAAGTTATTAACCTGCAAAGGGTGCCTCCGTTTACCGTCTTTGCCCGTGAATAACACGGCACACAATGATACTACAGTTCATAAAGCAGACAAGTGAAGGCAGTGGTTTTAAGGGTTCAAAAAACATGACTTTATTATGTGTACATAGCTTCCTCTCTCTCTTTCTCTTTCTCTCCAAAAAACCACGGTTAATAATATACCACATGCCGAGGGAAAGGCATACGATAGCTTCAAGTTCCTCCATGTTGCTATTGTTGCTGTGTTGTGTCTCGTGAAAATATACGTCACCACCATGGCACGCTTTTATGACGCGTAACTCCGCCTACTATCGCCTACTCCTCCTACTAGTTCCTGGTCTGTTCTGGAAAACTAGAACTGATCAAAAGCGGGCCGAAGCGACCCGAACCGAACCGACCCGACCCGAGCCGGGCCGCTGATGGAAAAGCGCCATTAGTGACTTCCTGCTCGCGGGGTCACATGACGTCGCTGAACACTACCTACACTACGCTAGTGAAGTCGCGCTGGAACTCTGACCAGCACTCGTGGAACGCCTCTCGTCCAATCAAAGCACTCGGTCCCTTTATGACGTCGAGCCCAGTGTGCGCTTCGGCGCTCTCGGAGCGAATCGACGAACGCAGCAAATGCCGTATGATATTTGTGGTATTGAAAGACCTTGCGTGCGTTCCTCCGCGAGGTATTTCTTTTGAGCAGACATTACAAACTGCATATTTGTTGTCTCTTTCCGACACTGTGTAATATTGCCAGACTGGCGACGCCATTTCTCTATGTAAACTGATCGGCCGTATTTGATCGGCCGTTTTGAGAACTCCGATCAAAACCGATCAAGGCCATATCGGCCGATATCGATCGGCGCCGATCAGATCGGAGCATCTCTACTTAAAACTAACTAGATTTTGAAAATGTAAGGATGCTAGGTGGTAGAACGCACATATCTAGGAAAAGTTATGAAAGGTGGGTCCTGAAATTTTGATCGAGTGCAAAGGTAGAATTTTTTGGTACTCACAGGGATCACACCTCACGGCTGATTAAGTGTTAAACTGACTCCGTTGTAGATGCAGTCTGGAACATAGATATTATATAGACGAGAGAAGAGAGTTTCATCGTACGCAAAGCAAGAACATTTACGCACACCAATATTCTGATTTAGAAAACGGAGTGGAATTCGCGCACCACTAGTCCCACGCCTGCTTCCCTTTATAAATCCCAATCAACCCTAAGTGTTGCGCACGTGAACGAGCGTCTCGCCCCACGCTTTTTAACACCCATACATTGCCTATTAATGGTCAGTGAAATGCCCAACAGAAAGGCCCAAATTCTTTTTTTCACCCAGTCAATTTCTGCGCAGTAGTCCTGCTTAACGAACACATAACCAGTGGCGCCGGCAGGATTCGATTTCATAGTAGGCACAGAAACGTAACAAAACTAAATAGCGCAGACTAGCCTACAATAATATTTCACTGACCTGTTTATACATAGGCTGGATGATTGTATCACCTATTCATAGTTTGCAGTCACGTGACTGGCGCAGAGCCCTGGCGGGCAAAACATAGTGGAAACTCCATAGAACTGCAGCACTGACCTGTCATTTTCCCACCTGTTTCAAGCAACGATTATTTAGATCACCTCTCAAAAGAAGAAAAACAAACATATGTGAACAAACTACACATTTTGGACACTTGCGATCCATATACAGCACCCGCCGCAGTATTTTCAATCACTAAAAACAGCGAAGTCGCTGCCAGAGCTGCAGTTCGGTGATGTTTACATATATCTTGTGGAGAATCCTTCCCCTCACTGCCGCCAGGATGAAAGCGTACAAAAGTACAGACAGTTATCAGTTTTTTCCATCTGGATGGGTCAATAATGCTAATGTTAGCTAGCTAGCTAAAGGACCTACACAACCAACTCCAAGCTGGTAGCGTCCACAAAAACAATCCATGTCAGAACGATTATGCAAAGATAATGACTAAAAATAGAATACTGTAACTAGGCTAGTCAAAGTCAAAGTCAGCTTTATTGTCAATCCAATATATGTACAGACATGGATTATATGTACAGTCAATCCAATATATGTACAGACACAAGATTAAAAAATAACTATATATACAAAAAATACTAGATAAAAGATTTGAAATGTGCGGTACAATGTACAGGGGTGGAATACAATATGAACAATGACAATAGTGCAATAGTGGTAATTGGCTCAGTATAATAGAGTTAAGTGGCTATGTAAATAATCAAAATAATCAGTGTTTACTTGAGCTTATCTTTGAAATGTTCGCTGCAGAGAGTGTGTACTTTGATGGTTTTGCCCTCCACAGGGACTGAGACACGTCTAATAGCACAAATCCACAATCTTCTCCTCTCTGGGTTTTTCTTTTTCTGACGGAATTCTGTAGAAGCACAACCCAGGGTCATCTCCTCTTCGGTTAGGGCACCCGATTGCACAGCAACTATCCAGCATTTTGTCAAACAACTAATTACTTGGTAAAAACCTGATAAAATAGCTGGCAGGCAGCGGAAGAAAGATTTGTTTTGCCCGCCAGGTGGGCGTTCCCATTATGCCGTGACGACACGTGCAAACATTATGGTGACAGCGCACCTCGAAACACATGAAAACATTACATTATGGTGACGGCGCACCCGAAACACATATGAAAACATAGCCCAGATGACAGCGCACCTAACACATGAGGAAAACAAAGGGCCTATTTGGTGACACTGTGACATAGCCTTGCTTGTCAAGACATTGTTATACCTGATGCTTCTGCGATAACAAAGAGAGATTCACATTGGATATGTTTATGTTTGTACTGCAAATAGGAGCTGAACTCACCAATGCTTTTCTTCTTTTTAATGATGTTCCAAACTGCTGATTGTGGCATGCCAAAGGTTTTGGTTATGTTTCAGATATCATTTTTGTTCAGATTTTTGTTCAGCCTAATAATGGCTTCTTTAGCTTTCATTAGCAGTTTGGAACATCATTAACACTAGAACAGTGTTTTTAACCTACTTTTAGCGCGAAGAGGTGTCGAATCACACGACCACTCTTCACAATGGGGGAGTGTGTACTGGCGCACAAAAATCGCTGGATGGCGATGTCAGACAAGAAGAGAAAATGACAAGACACTACCTCTAAAAATGCATAAAGTTCCAGAGAAGCGGGGACAGAGCAGAGAGTCAGCTGAAAAGGAACATATATATATATATATATATATATATATATATATATATATGTACATATAATAACGTATGCATGCCATTGTAGATCAAATCAAATCAAATCAAATTTTATTTGTATAGCGCATTTCTTACAAGATGCAACTCAAGGCGCTTCACACAATGAACATTTTCAGTCAATCAGTCACTCAATCAATCAATACTGACAGAGCGCGAGCAGGCAAAAGTAAAAACCTGTACACTATGTAGCCAGGAAAATTCCCTTGCAGCCCTCTACACATAGAGCGACTACTAGCCAGTTTGCCTACCAGCACCCAGGGGTGGATCCCCACACCCCCCCCCGGGGAGCCCCCGCCGCCCCACACACCCAGCCCGCCCCACCACCAGCACACCCGGCCCAGCCAAGCAAGCACAGACCACAGAGGCCCTGCACAAGGACGGCCAAGCAGGTGCCCCGGCGGAGGAACAGACCAGGCACACGGGGCAGCCGGGGGCCCCCAAGGGGAGGCCAAGGACCACCGGCGCAAAGCAAGCAAGCAAGGGCGAAAAACCTGTACACCATGTATCCAGGAAAAGGTTCCTTGCATATTATCGGCGTACACACTGTCCATAAATGTAGTGTTATATCTGCATCGTTCTGCATCCAGCATGGGCACAGGTCCTGCCAAAAGAGAATCTTAAGCACAGTTATGATGCAACAACACAATAAAGATGACAGCAATACAACCTGATGGTGGTCCTGGTACACCCTTGTACCGAGATGTAACGTAAGTGGAGAGGAGATTGATCTAGCAGATTGATCGAGACTGCGGGAGTTTTCATTACTAACGAATGAAAGTTGATTATCATTATTAAAAAATAACTGTAATATATATTGCAATGTTATCCCTTTCACACATAGTTCCATGAAATTTCCTTGGAATCCCAAGCTGTGTTGACCAGGTATCTGTAATGTTCACATTTATATATAACAGTAATAAATATAGCAATAAATGACAGCGCTGTAAATACCGGTAGTGTTATTCTTGCACAATTGCACCCACAACGTGCTATTGCCGTCCGGAGTTGATGAGCTCCAGATTGAACCAAGGTTCTTCGCTACAGAAAAATGTTCACACAATGACAAACATGTGATGCGTTTTATATAATATTCTTTGAACAACAGAACGGGACAGGCGCCAGAAACTGCCATAATATACCATACATATATCTGCCATATATCGTACCTCCGTTTTATATTGAGAAATATGAGGATAAATACATATAGGGCGGAGGTATGATATGTGGTGTGTGGCCAGATATGTTCATGTAGCACTGTGACTGTGCCTATCTGTGGATTATTATTTATAAATAGTGGTCTCCTGAGAGGAGCGAGTCTTGATTTTTTTTTATGCAACAAGGAGGAGAAAATGGTTACAGAAACACACCGTTGGGACGTGGTGGAGCGGGGGAAACCCGATGTCTTTGTTTGTTGATCGGAAACGACCGAGAGCCATCACCAACCCTCCCCCCATCAACCATTAGGCCTATATCAAGTGATTGTAACTCACTTTTTAGAAACGAGTTGTCCGATACAGTGATTTTGTTAGAAGCCTACTTGTTAGAAACAGAGCCTAGTATGTTTACAATCAAGTGCTTTAGTTGGCGAGCGGACAATTGGCTACTACAATGTACAATGTTGCCAAAATCAACTAGGCCTATCTAATGTTCGAAAACGAATCTACAAATATTAATCTGCGTATATATCTATGGTACAACCCTCTTGCCTGTTGTGTATTATTATTATTGCCGACACAGGTCTATGAACATCTGATAATAAGGTGAAGGGCAGTATTATTCATCTTTACTTTATTGGGTGAATAAACTCAATATGAATGATTGTACAGTTGTCTATAGGAAAGAATGGGCTTTAGTTGGCGAGCGGACATGCCACATATCATCCCCGTACCTCCATCCCACATGTATTCATCATCATATTTTTCAATATATCTTGTATTGTCTGAACGAACATTTATTTCGCCATATTACGTGACCTTTTTAGGCACCTTAGGTTTTTGTGAACGGGACGATCAGAAAGAGATTAGTTTACCACGAAACAAGGAATGCAAAATCAAAAAAACAACCCATTACATTGGCCGTCCTATTGAGATGATAACAGTTTACAGATTGAACTCATTATCACTATTATGCTACCGAGTCTCAATCTCAAATGGCATTCAATTGTCAGGATTCATCTTTGATAAACATTGGCCTACTAATTACATCCCATTGAGTATGTTTGCATATGAACACACTTATTCCTATGTAGCCTATTGCAGTATTGTTAATCTTTACTTTATTGGGTGAATAAACTCAATATGAATGATTGTACAGTTGTCTATAGGCAAGAATGGGCTGAAACAAAAGTAGTTACAGACTCGCTCAAACTGTAGCGAGATTAGGAGACTACTAATTGTAATAGTAATACATTATATACAATATTATAAATATCCGTTTGTTATATAATATTCGTTGATGAGTACATGCATAATCAAATGTAGGCTACTGCAATTACTTTGCTGCGGTAGCTATGCATGTACCACACAACTTGATAGGTACATACTGTGCAGTGTATCATTCATAACTGTACATAGGCTACACATATCATAATATCTTATCACTATTGCATGGAACTTGGGTAAACCCGCTGTGGAAAAAAAAAACTCAGCTCCAACAAATCTGAAGGGATTGGGAGACAACTGTACAGTTTATAATTTTCATAACTGTCTGTACATATACATATCTTATGTATCCCCATTGCTATATATAGCCTATATATAAACACATTATGTTACATACTTATCAGTCTTATCCACTGTATCTAATTCAGCACTGAAGCCTGAAGTTTGAGCACAGTGTGTGTCCCCTTGCTACCTCTGCTGATAAAAGAGAATTGCAGCCTTGGAGAAAAAAGATGGTAGCCGAATTCCAAGGCAAATACACAGACACACACAGAAATACTGCAACATCGCTTTATACTAACTCGATTTTGAAAATGTAAAGATGCTGGGTGGTAGAACGCACATATCTAGGAAAAGTCATGAAAGGAGGGTCCTGACATTTGATCGAGTGCAAAGGTAGATTTATTTTGGTACTCACTGGTGCCCTATGACACCCCACGGCTTTCCTAGTGTTAAAAAGAAGAAAAGCATTGGTGAGCTCAGCGATCACTGGGCTGGGATCCCAAGACTTCTATAGTGGATGACCGAAAAATCCTCACCATAATTATGAAGCATCCCAAAACAACTGTCTCTCAGATCAGGAACACTCTCTAGTAGGTATAGAACAACTGTCCCTCAGATCAGGAACCCTCTCCAGGAGGTAGAACAACGGTCCCACAGACCAGGATCACTCTCCAAGCGGTAGGCATGAATGTGCCAGAGTGTTGGAATAAAGAAATGAATCAATGGTGTTGGAATAAAGAAATGCATGACAAACTGGTTAGAGGAATCAGAGTTTTTTTTGTTTGTTTCCTCTTTCTGTTTTATCTGTTTATTGGCTTTTAGAATTGTTCAGCATAGTAATGCAACCATTCAATTACTCAACATAACAAAACAATCATGAATATGCATCCCCACCTAACCCCCCTCCCTCCTTCTCCTAGAGAACAGCAGAGAACAGCGCAGACAAAAATATCACAATAAACATAAAGTCAAAGGAAGCAAAAGACAACATTAAAAAAAGAAAGATCAACAATAAAAAATAAAATAAAAATGACAATAATAATAATAATAATAATAACAATGAAATAAAAAGTAAGTAAATAAATACAAGTGTGTGTGTGTGTGTGTGTGTGTGTGTGTGTGTGTGTGTGTGTGTGTGTGTGTGTGTGTGTGTGAGAGAGAGAGAGAGAGAGTGTGAGTGTGTGTGTTTGTGTGTCTCAAACTCTCAAACACACTCACAAACACACACACAAACACACACACACACACACATACATCAAGCCATCTGTACTCCCTGGTACCGCTGTTGTTTCTGTTGTGGTGGACATCTATTCCTCTTGTACCTGTAATAAAGAGACAAGCAATTAACACACACACACACACACACACACACGCACACACACAGATCATGTATAAAACAGACATCCACATTCTCTTACCATGTACAGCAGAAATAGAGGGTTCCAGCCATGCCTATGATTAGTAAGCCAACACACACCACAGTGAGAATGACGTGCTCTTCTCTCATTGGCTGGGAAACCAGCTCCAGGTGAGCACACCTGGGACCATAGTAACCCCGCTCACACCTGGAGAAGAGATGATGTCATCCACGTCACAGAGTACAGACCACAGAGATACGACATTGTTCTATGTTTATGCAAATGCCATTAAACACACACACACACAAACACACACATATACACACACACACACACACACATAATTTGTAATAGTTTGCTCTCACTTGCAGTGGTGCTCATTGAGATCCAGTAGCAGCATACACTCCCCGTTATGGAGGCAGTAGCTCTCCAGACCTGGGTCACACTTCTGCACCATCAGCCTCTCCAGGCGCCGGTGGTCCTCCTGGGCTGGGTCATTACGTAACAATGACAAGTCAACACAACAAATTCTGACATGACTTTCTGTTCACAATGTAGGTCATAATCCATCATAACAATGTGTTATACCACATGCAGGATCAGATAGATAAGAGAATGACTGTCTGTCATCCCTGTTGTGTTCCATTGAAATACATTACAGACAGAATGACAGGATGGACAAATGCAATCAAAGATACAGTGCAAAGAGGGTAAGGATCAGCAAATTAAAAATCATTAAACTACCACCAGAGAAGAACAAGTAAAGCATCAACACCAAACAACTAGGTTTAGGGTTAGGGTAAACATAAAACACTCCAGAATAAGGACCAGCAGAGTGCACTACACTACACTAATCAGTGCAGCAAAGCTGAGCACAGCAAAGCATAGCTTGGCTACCAAAAAGGATCCGTGTGCAGATCAATATTGTTGGGATCTGAGGGACCAGGCCCATTCATTGGGGGAAATATTATACTCTTACATACATCTTCATTTTTAGGGACATTTTGGTATAAATTAAACAAATAGAGACCTCTAGTAAATGGTAGTATACTGGGAGAGATGGGTTAACCTGTGGACATCTGAGGATGTAATTAACATTATAATACATCATTGATTAACCAATTCACTTCTAAACCCAATACAAGCAGTGGTTGGAAATGATAAGTGTCTATATGTGTGTATATGTGTATGTATGTAATAATTATATGTACCTAGCACGGAATGATAAATTGCTGTACAGTAAGTAGAAGTATCATCGTTGTTTTTATTTTCATGTCCCCCAATTTGGGCAGGCTTGGGGCAGGGGGAAAAGGGATTCTACATGATGCAAGGAAAGTTCTTATGAAGTGTGGTGTTTATATAGAAGGCCTCAGAGGAGGGGGTGTGCACAGAGGTTATTACAGTATAGTAAGTACCTGTTGTTGAGCAGAGCCCTGACTGGCAGGGGATGGGGGGGTTGGTCAGAGCTTGGTGTGAAGAGGGGACACTTGTGGTATGCACATAAGGACAGACCAACAAGACGCCTGTAAGAGAGAGACAAAATGTGACAGCAAGTACTCACCAACCAATCAAAATGTTCAGACTTTTATTCTGAACATTCGAAATTAATTTCAACGTTGTTGAATTAAATTATAAAATCAATGACACACTCGCTAGTCAAGCCAAAATGTTGCAATGCAATGAATTCGGTGAGTAATCCCCACTACTACTTAGTTAACTATAACACCACTTTACATTGTTAGCAGGCTCACAAAACAAGCTGTGTTAGTTGACTAGCGATATGTAAAAAAAAATCAACAGCGCTACGTAGCCCACCAAACAGAGTTTTTACAGAGACACACTCAAATGCCTTGCGAATCATTTGCAAGATAGTGGTGAAGAAGCAATAAAAGAAAACCACAAATTTAATTATTTTCTTTGTTAATAAAGATTTTAAAAGTTATAATAACCATTGTATTATCGAAGTTTAATGTAATTTCAATGTATTATAGACCTTTTCTTTATAACAAGCAGAACAAAAAATAAAAGACAGCCAAAATGTAACTAAAGTCCAGCAGTGAAGTTGTTGCACTTCTCTAATACCAATGTAGACTGCGGGGAAAGAGCATGTATTGCTAACCCACTGCTATTCTGTCATGAACTGGCCTGGTAATGAATGTTTTTTGATGACTTGTTTGATTGATTGATAGTGTGAAATGTATAAGTTGTGAACGAATCGTGAGTGTCCATGATTTTCTATGATTACTACTGATGACGTATCAGGGTCTTGAAGGGGTATCCCATTTCATTGGGGAAGATTTCAACCACTACCCCTTGTAACTCCAAGGGGCAAGTCAAAAAGCGAGGGGCACTTGAAAAAGCGGGGTAGGGGTAAAAATAAGAAATGGGATTGGGCCTACGGCACCAGCCATGTAATCGCAGGGTCCCCGGTTCGATTCCGGCCATCGACATATCCTGCATGTCATCCCTCCTCTCTCTCACCCATCCTTCCTGTCAATCTCTACTGTCTCTATCCCATTAAAGCAGAAATGCAAAGTCACCCTAACCTAAACCCCAACAGCAACCAGAACATACACTGATGAGCCAAAACATCATGACCACCTGCCTACTAGTGACACACCACTTTTTCCAGGGGTAGTCGTTGAAATCTTCCCCCGCATGTGTTTACTCCTGCCCATTTCTCCAGCATCCAACACATCAACTTCAAGAACTGACTGTTCACTCACTGCCTAATATACCTATAAAATAACTTTGAGATCAAGATGGAAACGTATCCATATCGTACCTCAAGCTCATGTTGTGAACATTCTTGGCAGACTGGCACACCCCGCTTGCCAAGCACTCAAGCTGTTTTGTTTGGGTGCCTCATGGGACATGGCGTGGCTCTGCTTGTCCACACCACATTCCTGTGACAGCCTTAATAATGTGGCATGTCTAGACCTCTACTGTTCTAAGGGGTACGACACAAATAGGCTTTGTCATACAGTGTGCAGGTACACAAATGTAACCAGGTAACAAGTGCCATAGTAGCCAAAGAAGCACAGCCAATCCTTCTTCACAGGTAAACATTCCCGGGGACTACGTATGTTGGCTGCTATGGTAGCAAAACTATTTTCAACTGTTTTTTTTATTCCACACAGGAAATTAGGAGTAGTCAATAGAAACAGATTGATGATCAAATAAAATCTAGCTATATAACTGGCATGACTGCACGTAAACCTACCCCAGACCACATGCAGGAAGAGTATGAATTCAATCGAGTCATCTTTGTAGTAATAAAGATAAACTATACTGTAAAACAGTGTGTTAATAATGCTAAATGTCTGAAACACACCTGCTTGTACAGTATGCTAATGATGCTATCATGGTCTACTGTCTATATATAACAACGGAAGTGATGCTAACAAGGTATGCCATCCCCAAAGGAGGGTTACAACAATTTTGCGGCGCATGTAATGACAGGCTATAAAATGGGGAAAGGTTATCTGCGGCATGTTGACAAACTGCTCCACTTTGGCTGAAGTTAACTTCCCACACAACCAGGATAGGAGCACGTGTGACTCAGCAGAGAAGGGAAGTTCCCTTCCAATGCGAGGAGGGCATCCTACTGCAGGGGTTTTTGGCTCAAGTGTTAATATGTCATTTTATTAAGTTTTAATATGTTTTCAGGCGAGAAAGTAACATATATATTGCCAAAATGTGTCCAGTTTATCAAAATAACCTGTTTATATATATGATCTGACTGTTTGATGATCAGTTTTTTCCCCACTTCACTGCGGGGTTCGACAGAAACATCGTAACATAATTGCTAAACAAGTTGTAAAATGATTTGGGGGGCCAATATCTTTAGCTAGCTAAAGTAACTAGCTTACTATATTGTGGTCTATTTTGTGGTCTTAGCGGTTGGTAAAAGAACAGGATTAAAATAAATATATATGAGCAATAACATATCGTGGGCTAGCAAGCGCAATAACAACCAAATTGTTCTGTCCGAAGCTATACTGGGACCATTCGTGATTGGGCTACAAGCAGTCAAATACTAGGCAAACGTGTGCGTAAGATACAAATAAACTTGGGTTTCATGCATTTCAAGTGGCATCTTTGTACTCATGACGACGTAGTCATGTCTAAGAATGGATTTCACCATGTAAATTCCCAATATAGTGAAAATACCACCGCTCATTCGTGATCAGACTTAGCTGGGGTGCTGCAGCTGAAGAGTATTAAATAGAGTGCAAAAAAGCAGTATTTGCACACTGTGCAGCTTTCGGTCTCAAGCTTCTCGGACCATTATAAACAACAGCTGTATGACGTGTCACTTATCAATCAAACGAATCAACGGTCTGCAGCGTCACCTCGCAGCACGGATAGTACCTTTCGCTCCGGCTCAGGAGCAGTAGCTACAATCAGTACGGGTACTACGGCCTGGTACGGCCCAGTTGGCAGTGGAGAAAGCAAAACAAAGCGGGCGCACGGGTTCTGGTACGGTACGGGACGGTAGTGGGGAAGCGGCGCCATATGGGAATGGTGAATAAGGGCCTCAGAGACACCTCTGTCACTTGAATGGCGGACAGAAAGGCTATTGTGAACCACTCCCACTTTCAGGTACACTACCCGCACTTTTGGCATCACTTGTACAAAATGTATGTCTCTTAAACATGTAGGGGTATGTGAACTGGTTTACATTATCTGGTATACTAGGAATACTGTACAATACTATTATAATACTTGGACAAACAAGAATGTAAACAACATAAATGTGCAATATGTTTACATTCTTGTTTAGGTTTTCATATACTGTATATAAGTTACCAGTTCATATGTTTATATGTTTATAAAAGTACACAGTTACATGCTAACTCCCCCCTACCCCATGTGAATAGGGTATATAGTGAGTAAGTTTACATAATAGATACATTCTCAAATTCCTACTGATCACTTGGCCCCCTTTTTAAGACTATTTATGTCTATTTATGTCTCATTCTTCTTTTTTATTATCTTAGGACTGTGTTGATTGTTATCACCTAGGGTTTGCATTTAAATTTCGTTGTACCCGTTACAATGACAATAAAGATCATTAATTAATTTACAAAAAACATGTTACTTAACTAAGCGCTTTTGGAACTGCAAGACATCTTATTTCACAAGGGTGACATTCCCACATAATTCGGGAGACAGCATTGGATGAAGAGGGGGGAGGTCTGGAGTTAAATGTTTTCTTCACAACATGAAACGGAACTCTTTGAGGATCGACATTTTCTTCAATCGAAGAACAATCTGAGGAAGGTTCAACAGCTGGGGTAATATCATCCTAAGCATAAAGGTCTCTATTCCGAACTCCTATTTGACAAACAAAGAAATAAGGAATCCTGTGAGTAACTTGCATGTTAAAGACTGGACATGTAGAAGAATCCTATGGCAGATAAAGAAGATCCATTGGATTGGATGTTCTCAAAAAAGACTTAGACATGCTCTACTTGAGGGTCAGACATCTGGAAAAATAATATGCTGTGCAAGATGAAACAATGGAGGCTGAACGACGATTGGCAGCAGAGAAAATGTCAGATCTGGGAAATCTTTGTAAAAGGGTAGGGCAGTGGTATGAGTCCTCTGCACACTCATCAGAAATGCTAATGATTTGGATGATCAAGACTATTGTTGCATTCTGCAATCGATTGTTCCTGTGGATTTCGTGGGTTCGTTGTCTGGTAATATCATCCCAACTCCATGCCCCAAGAGGAGCAATAGACTTCAAGTAGCAGTGCAGTTCTCCTCAGAACCACTAGCTGTCAATGTAATCATAACTGTGTAACTGTCCTGTCATGTAACCCTATGTAACTGTCCTGTCAATGTAACCCTATGTAACTGTCCTGGGTGCTACAAACTGCCTCTATAAAGCTATTATAGGCCTACTGAAAAAACTGGACATTTTGAAACATTATATTATATTCAAACCATGAAATGGAAACACTTTTATTAGCATTTTAAACAGAATTTATAAAATATATTTGTGAAAAAATATTTTTTATTAGTTATTCTAATGTTTTATTCTGTTATTTTTGACCAATTGACACCCTAATGGACCGGTGTCTTATGAGATAGTGTTCCCTTGTCAGATAGTGTTCCTGATCTGACAGAAAGTGTGTTAAGAGTTTAAGTAAGTCTTAAGTGTAATAGTTGACAAAGAAAATGCTAATGAAATAACAATGATATCGCCTTACACTTATGACTCGTGTTCCTCCAAAGCAGTTTCATGATGACTAATTATGCTAATTATTATACCACGAATATTCATGTTATAATACTCAACTTTTGCAATGATGATTAATTACTATTTCAGTAATGATTGTGAATCATGTTATACCCTTGTTGATTACATGTTTGTTAATATTATAACAATTATTTAAATATTCCCACGCACTTAAGATGGGTTGTAAGAATATAATTATGTATTATTGCAAATAGGCTATGCATCTTTTTTATACATTCATTTGTAAGACGGCATCAAATGAAAAACGTTTTAATATTTCCGGTACAGTATATGAATGTCTAGATATATGTCTATATTATGTCTAGATCAAGCTAACGTCGTCATCTAACTAAGATGTTTATTATGTGGTGCAGGCAGTCGGCGTGGACAATATTTGCTCTGTCGTCCGCGATCGCAAAGTCGGCAGGCTTTTCCTTGGAACTTTTAAGGCAGCTGTCTACCTATGGTAATATTTTCGAATAATTTCCACATTTAAAGTCATAATTTAACTTACCTAGAAATGACAGGAGCACTAACTTTTTCAGGTTCCTCATCGTTGTCTGAGGCTGTGCCAAGGAGGAAGGAGACATGCTGGACCGTGACGTCCTGCGCCATGAAGCGCGCCTGTGGGCCGACAGGTATGCTTTTATCGTGATTACAGGCACTTCCGACCTGTCAAACACATGTTTAGTATTACGAGCCCAAGACCAGACGAGCAACAATACACTGCTTTTTTTTCTGACGGTGAAAAACCGACCTGTAAATAGATGGTTCAATATGGGGTGTGGTCGGTAATGATAATAGCCTCATGTAATCGTCGCATCAATCAGGTAAGAGCTTGTATGAAAAGCCAACTCACAGTCGCCTTCGGTGGATTAAGAATGGAATGATCTTCCTTTATGCGTAATTTCAATGACCTGACCAGGGCTGGTCTGTGATTGAGTGGGATTTAGTATGTATAATTAATGGATGTTCAGGATTTTTGATGGAAATTTCCAGGAATTTGAAAATCGGGTGGCCAAGATCAACCAGTGCTCATTTTGGGTGGCAGATGATTATGATTGAATATGATTTAGCCTATCATTCCAATAACACGCATTAACATTATGAAAAACACCAACGTTTTCTTTCTTTTTCACCACCACCTCACAACGCCCATTCACAGATTATAAATGAACAAACCTATTATGGATAAATTGGTAGCAGTGGTCGTCCTTTTGGAACAATGTCATATGGACCCTGGTGCCATGGGCTAATTGACTGCATCATCATATATTATTATTATTATTTATTTTTTTTAAATGGGCAAGACAACAAAATATATAAATAAGATAGTGATTGCTAATATACCAGTGGTTCACTAAGGTTATTCAACTATAAGGTAATGTTTTGAAATATATCCCCCTCTGTGTAAACTACATAGACATTATTTTTGCGAGGCCTTGTAAACTGTTGTAGGTACAAGATAGGTGTTTTAAATTGGAAATTCCAAAGTATCATGGTGATCGTGCCTTATTCTCAGCTTACAAGTCAAGTCAAGTCTAGTATAAAATGCTACGAAATGCCTGAGGCAGAGCAGTGATGCCTTGGCCAGGATGCTCTCAGTCATGCACCTGTAGAAGTTTGGGAGGATCTGGAGGAACATGCCACATCTCCTCCGTCACCTGAGGAGAAACAGACACTGGCGTGCGACTTAATGACTGTGTGGGTGTGGAGTGATCATGTTAGATCCTTAGTGATGTGGACGCCAAGAAACCTGAAGCTGTTAATTCTCTTCACTTAAGAGCCACAGATGTGGATGCTAACAATCTGGGAAGGAGAACGTCCTTCATGAGAATCAGGGATAGGTCACGTCATTCATGACTTGAATTGAATCTTGAACCTGATCCCAGCCTACACTCCCATGAGGAAAAGTGCTCCCATCACCACTAAGACTGTCAGAACCTGGCCAGCAGGGTCCGCTCCACTGCAGATCTGCCTGAATGACACCTCATGGCAGGAATATGAGCATGAGGACCTGGAACAGTTCACGTCGTCGGTTCTGAACCACATAGTGAACTGCACCAACTCAGCCACCGTGGACAAACGGGTCCGGGTCTACCCCAACACGAAGCCATGGATGACTGGGAAGGTCCAAAAACTGCTCAAGGAGAGGGACAACGCCTTCTCAGGGAAGGGCACACTGCTGTACTTCCCTGAGAATGCTTCCTGAGCAACGACTCCAGGCGGGTGTGGCAGGGGGTTCAGCACATGACAAACTTCAGAGCCAACAGGCTCACAGCCGCGGAGGACGACCCCCTGCTGGCGGAAAAGCTGAACTCCTTCTACGCCCGGTTCGACGAGGGGCGAACGGAGGTAACCACAACACAAACACCACTCTCTCCAGCTCTCAGCAGCCTCACCCTCACAGAGCATGAAGTGAGACGCGTGCTGAAGGCGGTGGACCCCAGGAAAGCCTCAGGGCCGGATGGCGTCCTGGGACGGGTGCTGAGGGACTGCGCCGACCAGCTGGCCGGGGTTTTTACCAACATCTTCAACCAGTCCCTGTCCCAGGCCACCATCCCACCCTGCCTGAAAACCTCAACTATCATCCCAGTCCCGAAGAAAAGCACGGTGAGCTGCCTAAACGACTACCGCCCGGTGGCACTCACACCAATCATCATGAAGTGCTTCGAGAAACTAGTCCGGGCCCACATAGTCACACGCCTCCCGCCCAACCTGGATCCATACCAGTTCGCCTACAGAGCCCACAGGTCCACAGAGGACGCCATCGCGACGACTCTCCACTCCACTCCACTCTATCCCACCTGGAGAGGGGAAACAGCTACGCGAGACTGCTCTTTGTGGACTTCAGCTCTGCCTTCAACACCATCCTTCCAGACAGGCTAGTGACCAAACTACTAGACCTGGGACTATCACACTCAATGGGCCCTATTATGCACTTCTTAACTTGCCGTCTTAAGTGTTAATTAAGACGCACCGCCAGGTTAAGACCTACCCTTATTATGCGCTTCATACGCGCTACTGCTATTATGCAGGTGTCGATAGGCGCCCACACATAAGACGTAAAACTCCCGTGCATATATTGCTCATTGTGGGAGTGTTCATATGTTAATGAAGTGCACTAGGCGCCCCTGCTATTATGCGATCTGACTTTGCTCCTATCGCTAAGAAGTGGTTTGAAAAGTTCTTAAGTTTAGACTTCATGCACGTTTTGAAACACGAGCGCGCCTCCGCGGTTTGCGCATGCATGTGGGCACACATGAACACGCACGTGGCTCCACGGCAAGACGTCAATTACGGTCACAGTATAAATGCTTTATTTCAGAAGGGAGAGGCAGAGAAGCGCGCTGACCTCCTTCTCAGGACTTCCATAATAGCATAGCGCTAATGACTCAACGCAGCCGGTTCTTAAAGGGAATGGCACCTGGCACGCTGATTGGGTTGATTGAGAAGACGCCCAAAACACACCCATGACTAATTTCTTTGCTTAGCGCCGGGTTTTAGGCGCCCACTACAGCACGCATAATAGCAAAGTGGCCTTGACCACGCCTCCACGTCTTAAGTTTAGATCTACCGCCTCGTCTTATTGATGAAGTGCATAATAGGGCCCTATATGTGCATGGATCAAGGACTTCCTGTCTGACCGCCCCCAGAGGGTGCGGGTGGGCTCCCACACCTCCACAGCCCTCAGACTCAGCACTGGGTCCCCCCAGGGCTGCGTGCTAAGCCCCATCCTCTACAACCTCTACACCTACGACTTCACCCCCGTCCACCCCAGCAACTCCATCGTAAAGTTTGCAGACGACACCACCGTGGTGGGCTGCATCTCGGGGGGGGACGAGGCGGCGTACAGGGATGAGGTAGAGCAGCTGAGCAAGCTGTGCAAGGTTAACAACCTGCTGCTGAACCAGTCAAAGACCCAAGAAATCATCTTGGACTTCAGGAGGAAAAAATCTGAGGTCCAGCCCCTGCTCGTCGATGGAGGGAGCGTGGAGAGAGTCTCAACCCTCCGATTCCTGAGGGTGCACATACAGGATGACCTGTCCTGGAAGAACAACACAGCAGCCATCATCAAGAAGGCACAACAGCGGCTCTACTTCCTGAGAGTCCTCAGGAAAGACCACATCGGACAGGAGATGCTGGTGACCTTCTACCGCTGCGCAGTGGAGAGCATCCTCACCTACTGCATCTGCATCTGGTTCTCCAGCTGCACAGCCGCAGAGAGGAATGCGCTACAGAGAGTCGTGAGATCGGCCCAGAACATCACCGGCGCCCCCCTCCCCTCTCTGGAAGAGCTGTACAACACACGCTGCCTCAGGAAGGCCTCCAAGATCTCCAGAGACCCATCCCACCCTGGGTACGAACACTTTGCTCGGCTGCCCTCGAACAGGCGGTTCAGGACCATGTTCGCAAGGACAAACAGACTGAAGCTCAGCTTCTACCCCAGGGCCATTCAGGCCCTGAACACAGCAAAGACCTAGGTTCTAGGCCCTGGACATTCTAGACAAATTGATGGCAGCTACTAGATTGAAATCAAGTGTAATACTGAAACACAACTGTGTACATTTCAAACCTGCAAACTGCGACACTTTAAATGAATGTGCAATAACACTATGTGCAATATGACAACCCTAGGGTACATAAGGTTCAGAGAATAGGAAATGTTAGAATAGGTATAGCATAGCATAGAGTACAGCACAGTGTTTTATTTGTATAGTATAGTATAGTGGATAGTGTACATAGCCTTTATTTATGTAAACCAGCTCTTTTCCCTTCTTCTTCTTTTTTTTCTTTTTCTTTTCCTAGCACCAGGGGAGCCCCCCCTCCCAAATTTCGTTGTTTGGTACCTGTACTATATCAATGACAATAAAGACCATTCATAAAGACCATTCATTCATTCATTTATTAAGTCACTAAGACTTAAAGTTCCAATACTACCACTTTCCATAGACCAACATACTACAGTATTGATGGTAACGTTTGAAAATCTACATATTAAGTGCTGACATAAGTTTATACATAGATGTATTACAAAACTATTAAATACACATTAAATAACATACTTTAGATCAGTCAATAAATACAACAAATGTGTTACTATAAGACATTATAAAGAGACCAGCAGACCAGAGTTTTAGGAGAAGCAGAACAAGATGAGAATAATTGTTATGTTGTTAATGATGATATTGATGAGGATGGCAGTTATTGTTGTTGTTATTGTTGATGCTGTTGATGATGATGTTGCTGTTGCTGCTGCTGATGATGATGATGACCCAGTAGGGTCAAACAGAGTTCTCTGAGCCATACGTTTTATACGGTGGAGATGGTTTGTCACATCTAAAAGAAAAAAAAAGATATCACAGTAAGGGGAGCACATATTTCAATACTCTGCTTGTGAATGTAACTTAAATAAAACCTGAAATCTACGAAATAACGACTCCAATAACAACATCTGGGGGCTATTCCACGAAGCTCGATAAAGTTCTAAGCCTCGATAAAGTTCTAAGCCTCGATAATGTTAGCTTGCGTTCGGTTCCATCAATGTGGCTCAAATAATTCGCTGCTTGGTTGAGCTCCTTCTGAGTCAGATATAATTAGCCTGGTCGCGACCAGGCTAAAACACAGGCTAAAGTAAGACGTGCGTCAAAAAAGGCTCACAGGCGGAAACTACATCCCCGAACGACAGTTCCTCATGTGTCTTTTAGGAAATATTAGTTCCCACTTCACACGAGATAGATAGATTAGATAGTTTGACTGTGTGATAGATAGATAATTTGATATTTTTAAAGTGTGATCGATCGATAGATAGTTTGATTGTGTGATAGATAACTTGATATTTTGAAAGTGTGATAGATAGATCGATAGATCAATAAAGAAAAGAGTGTAAAAAAAAAAGTAATTGTCTCAACTTGCATTGCTGTCATCACAGTGGTCTGGCTGGCGCAGTGGTTAAGGCAGCTGGCTAGAGTTCCAAAGGTTGCGAGTTCGAGACTTGACTAAGTGATTCTTTTTTCTTTTTTTTTTTACATTTAACCGAAGATTTCATGCAAAGGTTTCAAACACCATTGTAATCGTGTCAGTTCTTGTAAATTAGCCTGCACCATAATTTTATAGCCTACATACTTTTTTAGATGAGATCTTAGATTAGATTCAGACAACGAAATGCAGTAAAAAGTGCGTCTGAAGAGGGATTTGAACCACCGATATAAAATGACGAATAAATCCTATGGCAGCGGTCGATACCACTAGGCCATTGTGGCGATATGACGGTTTGTAGCCTGCTGCTGATATCACCACAGTAGTAAATATTCATTTATTAAAATATGAACATATAACAATAACTGAGGCTAGTATGACCTACGCATTTAATCGGTCAGCAATTTCTTGCCAAACCATTTCCCTCGCCTTGTTAATTGCGGCAGTATTGCACTATTTTACATCTTATTTTTCCGTCTTCATAAAAATCAATAATTCGGAATGCTGCGCAAATGTAGGACCCCTGCAGAGTGGAGTATCTTCATTTCGACAGATCGACTCTTCGGGGCTCTTTATGTCTGCGTGCACGTGCCCATATCGAAGATTTGTAAGCCTGTCTTCTGTGAACACTCATCACACAAGCCTGATCCTCGTTCGAGGAATCACCTGAGGCTTGAATTCCAATCTCGAGTTGCCTGATCGCCGCATTTATTTCAATCGCCGCTATACTGATCCACCTTTAGTGGAATGGCCCCCTGCTGTGTCAGGCCCTGATTGGCTGTGTTTGGCTCACCTTCTCCGGAGGCAGCAGTACAGCAGGATGGCGAGGCAGCAGACCAGCAGACACAAACCCACACTGATGCCAATGATCTCCTCATGACTGCTCTTCGTCAGGGAGGGCTGTTGGATGAACATACAGCGAGACCCACCGTAGGAGGGCTCACACCTATCCACACACACACACACACACACCCACACACACACACACACACACACACATACACACATACACACACACACACACACACACAAAGAGTCAATTAACTCATTTTGTCTCACTTTGCCTGTGTCTTGTTTTTGATGTGAAAGTCAGTGTGGGTATGTTTGTGTGTGCGTGTGTGTGCTGTGTTGAGGTGAGAGCTCATGTCTTACATGCAGGCAGGGGTATCACTGTCGGGGGGGTACATGCACTGGCCATTCACACAGTAGGTGGCGTCCTCTTCTTTGCAGGGTCTTCGCATCCTTAGAACACGAGGCCCCTCCACACTTCCTACACACACACGCACACACACACACACACACACAAAACACCGGAAAAAACTGAATTAACGTAACACTTAATTTACACAATATTGCAGACACATCATGCTTTAAAATTAATTAACTAGAAAATATGAAAGCAGCTTTTCGCATTAAAAGATGATTTGCTCAAATGACTGTCTCAACATAAATAAAGCAGACACTTTTATCCAGAGCAACAACAGGCAATTCTGACCTAATCAGTAGTTAGAAGAAATCTCCCATTTCCCAACTTATCAGCTCAGCCAACAGAACCAGTGTCCAAGATGGCACAAGATATTTCATATTTCATACCCCATATCTGTAGTAATGTTCTCAAAGGTTCCCCTGTGAGAAAAGGTGTCTTGTTTGGAATATCAGAATATGAATGCTTGAAACCCATCTTCCGTCTGAGATTGAAGACCCATCTCTTCAGGTTACACCTTAACTGCTCCTCCTGAGACATCTACTACCCCCCAGCACTGCGTCTACTGAAGACACCCGCTTTTCCCCTTTACTGTGTCCCCTAAACTTCTATTGCCCCCATTGTACTGTTTCTCTGTTTCTCCAGAGTCTTTATTTTAAAAAATAAAAAAAAGTTTAGAAGAACATACCCAGCCATCACCTTGTCTTGAGATGTCTTAAGATGTCTTAATTAATTGACAAATGTGTCTTAAGACGTCTCGAGACAAGGTGATGGCTGGGTATGAAGGTGATAGAAGGAAAAATCTTCCTCTATCACAGAGACTGCCAATGGCCCCGGGCCTGAGCTGGATTATTCTTCCTGCTACGACTGGTGGATTGAGGATTCACTTGCTTAGTCAAATGTATTGATTGTAAGTCGCTTTGGAATAAGGCGTCTGCTAAATGCCAAAAATGTAAATGTAATTGTAAACTCACTCACCATTGACCATTAGCGTTGTCACCGTGGGTCCTGATAGATCTGTGGTGTTCATTGGTGGTGTGAGATGAATGTTGTCTGACGGTTCTGCAGACTGTGTCACTGCGGACTGTGCCAGTATCAGCACTGTGGCCAATAAGGAGATAGCTGGAATAAGAAGGGGAGTGAAATATGGCATCAAGCTGTGATTCATAATGTCCCAGGTGTCAGATTTCCAGCTCTAAAATCCTGGCTTCAAGTCTCACTTGGGTTTTAACACACTCATGTTCTACATTGGTGTTCAGTGTGGGATATCAGCTCTTTAAGTTGTTTTGTTGCTTAGTATTATGTCATTTGTCATATCACTGTTGTATAAAGCCTATAGAGCCTTTTTCTATAGAGTCATTTTCTTGGTATGTAATAATAATAGTTTTTTTTTTTAATCGACTTGTCAGTCAATTGTTGGAATTTGATATTTTATGCTCTAGGCAAGGGGTCTGCCGTAGACGGCGACCCTGGAGCAATCAGGGGTTTGGTGCCTTGCTCAAGGACACCTCGACATGTGGCCAGCCAGGGTTTCAACCGCCAAACTGCAGACCTTGCGATCATTAGACACCGGCTCTACCTCCTGAGCCACAGCCGCCCCAGTCTGTAGTCTCTACTATGTAGTATCAAGCGAATTAGGTGCTTGTGAACATAATGGATCCAGCTTTTGAGAACTTCGAGAAGGGAGAAACAAATCTACAGACAGACAACAATGACGAGTTTGGGTAGGTGAGGCTCAGAATGAAGGTGGGAATTGCACTCTCTATACATTGAAATCCCTCTCTTTTTTCTTTTAAGTAATTTTTTCTGAGTGGGGGCGTCCCACTCATATTGAAAGATGGGTGAGAGAGAGAGAAGGGATGACATGCAGGATATGTCCACGTCCAGAATCGAACCGGGAAGGTGGTCGACGCTTAACCTGTTACGCCACCTAAGCGTCCCTGAAATCCATCTCTATAGCTAATGAAATCCATCTCTATAGCTAATGCAGACAGCTAATGTCAGCAAGCCTCTAGAAGACAACGCATTTTGTGTCGGGGAGATGATGACAGATTCAGAAGATGAATAATGACAAGCGGATTTCCTGCACATGCATGTCCCTCCCCATTGGTCAACTCAGGCCTCTAGATCAGTGGTTCCCAACCTTTTTTGTCTTGTGTACCCCTTGAGCTGTTTTGCCATGCCAGAAGTACCCCCTCACTCATGCGTGTTGATTATTTCCAAATATGTTCAATTAAACACTAACTTGCAAATATAACATTTATTATACAACAGTTAGTTCCGACCAAGTAATTTGATTGGACAAGAGGCATTCCATGAGTGCCGATATACAGTATAACAGCACTGGGACTTTTAACTAGCCTATCTGTCCACAGCACATGTGTTCTATTACAGTTTTTTCCAATTGCTAACACAATAAAATGACATGCATAGCACAATTATTTAAACTGACACACACAGAGAGCAAAACCTCTTCTCAAGTCTCCAAAACTCTAAACACATGTTCTGCTTTACACACATTTTGCTATTCAAAATTGCACTTTTTAAATGCACTTAACACGGTTCTCTGCCTAAGACACAACAATCTGACATAAAGTCACATGTTTGCCATTTCAAAACACTGCCATTCAAAATTAGACTACATGAGCTAATTGGCCAATACATGTGCCACCAAACACCTCAATGGTTAATTCATTCATCACACACACACACACACTGCCACGAGACAGCCAGCGAACGTCTGTGTGAAGCAGTAGCTGCTCATGCTCTGACCCGCTGCCATGACAAAGAGTTTGAAACAATCTGTGGTTCATTGGCCGGGACTGAATTAAGTTAATCACCTTAACTGCGTCATCCATAACTGCACTTAACTCGGGGCTCATCCTTTTGCTGGCGAGTGCCTCCCGGTGAATAATACAGTGCATCCACTTAATTTCGGGGTTCACCTTCATCACACGCCCAAGCAAGCACCTTACCCGTCATTGCTGCCGCTCCATCGGTACAGATGTGACTGTAGGATTTCCACTCCAGATCGTTGTCTTTGAAGAAGCTGTCAATAATCTAAAATATTCCCTCGCCAGTTGTCTTTCCTGGCAGCGTCTTGCAAAACAAGATATGCTCATTTATGTCAGACTCTTCTTTATAACGCACAAAAGCCAGCAGCTGAGCCTCCCCACTAACCTAGGTCATTTCATCTAATTGCAAAGCGAACTGACCTGCTTGCTTCATTTTATCCACCACTTGTCCGACAATATTTATGGACATATCATCAATCCGACGGGAGACGGTATTGTTTGATAATGGTACCAACTTGAACGCGTCAGCTGCTTTCTTGTCCAGCATAGTTTTAGCCAAAATCATAGCGGCAGGCAAAATCAGATCTTCGGTGATTGAATTTTTTTTTTTTTTACTTAGCCACCAGTAATGAAACTGCATAGGACGCCTCCAGTGCTTTGCTTGACACACTTGCCGCTTCCTTCAGTGTAGCCTGACTTGACTTGAACTCTGACAGTTTTCGCTTGAAAAAGTCGTCAGTTTTACCAACAGTTGCTAGGTGTTTGGTGCTCTGGTGTCGCTGTAAATTGGATGGCTTCATTGAATTATTAGCCAGGACTTCGCAGCAGAAAAAGCACTGTGGCTGTGGTGGATCAGCCGGTGTACATGTAAATCCCCACAAAACATATGTTTCCAGATAATAGCGGGGTCCTTTTTTCTTTTTTGCCTCAGTTTTCTTGACCGTTACTGTAGCTGGTCGTTTTAACCATCTGGCCATCTTTGCGGTAGGTTGCCAACTGACAGGCCTAGCTGACTTGCGCGCGAAAATGATCGTGAACATGATTTAAATGTGACGTGACTACCACTTGTGTTACAGTCCTCACCTGTCGGGGAGGAACTTAAGTTGCAGCGTACCATTTTAACAACAGGTTTATGAAATGACTTGTATATTTATTTATTTTTTTGGAAGGGGAAATAAATTATAATTCCAAATCTTTCCACGTACCCCCTGCAATCCCCTCACGTACCCCTAGGGGTCCGCGTACCCCCGGTTGGGAAACACTGCTCTAGATGGTATGCCGGGACCATAAACAATGTGGGAGGCAAAACGTCCTCATAATGTACAAAGCTAACATTTGAGTAAATCTTGCTATTACTAAAAAATCTGCTAAGCCTGCCTGCGTGGTGCTATTATTTGCATTAACATGATATTCCTGTAATTTTAGCCCATGTCGAAAGATGTTTTAACATATTGCTGGTGTTTCCACCCTTACTTGAAATTATAATTTTACAAGTAGCAATGTTGTTTCTTTGTGAAATGAGGCCACGTTTCTCTGTCTCTTCCTAGACTCCGCCATCACTCCTTGTTGCAAGTTTCAGAGTTTGACGTCATCATGACGCACATGTTTTTGCAATGCGCAACTGTCAGTGCATGCACAAAACATGCCGGCATCGATAAGAGGAATAGATAACCTCGGAGGCATACGATTCCGATGCATCGAACAATTTGTTACCGGTTCTCAACTGGAGCCGATTCCCGTCCCTAGTCATGTGAAAGTAGGCTACAGGTATATTCTTCCCCATTGACACTCACTGTTCACTTCCACTCAACCCAACAAGCTAACTAACCGCTATTGAATCACAACTAAGATCTGGATGTACACATGTGCAGTGTCTGGGTTGAAGCCATATACAGTACACAATATGCCCAAATATATGATATTGATAAATAATGTGTCCATTGGCTACAGTATATATTAGCCAACCAACTGTGGCTATACATTAGTTGGCTAGAGGAGTTATTTACTTTTTGCCTAGTGTATTTGTTATTATTCTCTTTGATCCCTATCACTTTATTTACACTACATTGTTGACTGTTGGGAGGTTGCTCGTCTTCATCTATATCCTGTGCACACTGTATGATTGATTGTATTAGATTGTATTTGGAGTACACCAGTGATGTTAAGAGCAACTTCTTTCTGTAAGTTCTACATACAGTACATAGCACAAAGTAGCAGGATACTCACCCTTCTGCAGGCAGTCGGTCTGTCTTAGTGTTGACATCGTGTGGTCTTTCTCTGGGTGTTAGAGGACAGTTTGATGACAATAAGTCCTTTAGGTGTCTCCCTTTCAGTTGTGCGTGCAGTGCAGTGAAAGTGGCACATTTTTATAGGCCTACACCTTCGACGCATCCCTGTCATGACTTGCACAGCCAATCGCATGCTTGGAATTTAGCGAAAATAAGTATTTCCTTTCCCCAAAATGGCATGGTCCACTGACGCTTGCGCATCATTTCCTGTCCTGTTCCCCCCGGTTACCTGCATGCAGAGACAGCCGCCTGGCCTAGGTGGTGGGGGCAGGTATTCACCCCGGGGGATGAGGATAGAGGTGTGTGACGGCTTTTCGTTGGAAGTCTGTGAGCTCACGCAAGCCTCTGGAGATCACAGGTTTTAATGAAGCATGCCAGTACCGTGTCTTTCATTAGAGTGTTACATCAAAGCAGAACAATGTTGGCTCAAGGCAGCTGTTGTGAAAGTGAGTTTGGGTTCAGGGGAAAGAGGGTGTTCACATTGGGATCCTGTTGATTCGTGGCCAGGTTTCTTTAGCGTTTGCGTAAGTGCCGACTTTGCACCCGCTACTTTCCAGAGGGATTGCAATTTAGGACTAAAAAGGAAGAGGTATAAGACATAGGTATCCCTCTTATCTGCTGTGGGTCAGTGGGAGCGCAGGCGTTAGTTTCCCAGTAGTAGTAACACCAGTTTTTGCTTGGTTGAATCTGATTTTACTGCTTGGTTGGAGCAAAAAGCCTACATCTACCAGCTCCCGGCTAATCAGGCTGGTCACCCCTGAGTTAAGATATTTCAGTGAAGGATGACTTAATTGTATTCCTCTATAAATAACGAACGCAAACTTTTTACTAGTTGAAAGGCTTTGTAAACCTGGAGAGTATTACCGTATAGTATACCGTATACTATACACTGTCGACAATGCCTACCTAGATGGTTCATGAAGTGAAAAAGCAGAAGTTCCGATAAATACACAAGACAGTGGGGGTATTGTGGCAGTGATACTTTCACATTGGCCTCTGTAACACAGCAAAGAAGGTGCATAACATATGTAGGGCACTTATATAAGATAGTAAAACAGTAGGCTATGGACTTATACAACATAAAACCTATTTTTATTTTCTCCCTTTTTCCAGTCAAACAATCTGGAATATTCAATACTTTGAACAAAACACAAACAGATTCAGTAGAAAAAAATAAAAATCTAAAAAATCAACTTAAATATGAAAAAACAAACTGTCAACGTTAAATAAAGCAACAAGCAAGCATCCCAGGACATATGGAGTGTGTGTTGGTGCATAATGAATGTGTTTATTTGTGTGTGTTTTCCTGAAAATGAGTATGTACTGTTAGTGTAAGTGAATGTGTGTGTGTGTGTGTGTGTGTGTGTGTGTGTGTGTGTGTGTGTGTGTGTGTGTGTGCGCGTGCGTGCAATCTTGCTCCTAGATACTTCTGACCAAAAATGCTCAGAAGATCTGATGGACCAATGCTACAAACTTGGCCTTCCTTTACCAAATACCCACAACACCCCCCCAGTGCTCAACACACAACACCCCCCCAGTGCTCAACACACGTGTCTGATCCTGAGCCAAGCCTTGCAGCCGTGTGATTCCCACGAAGGCCAGGCCTGAGTCGTTGTCATTCCAGGCTTATACTGTATGTGCTGTGAGCAATAGCCTGGGGACAAGGTGTGTGTGTGGGTGTGTGTGTGTGTGTGTGTGTATGTGTGTGTGTGTGTCTGTGTGTGTGCATGTTTTAGTGTGTCAGTGCATTTCTGGCAGCAGTCACAGTATTCTTCATCAACATGGCGACAGTCATTGGCCCCACCCCTCCTGGGACTGGAGTGATGAAGCCCGCCTTCTCCTTCACCCCTAGAGAGGATGGACAGGTCAGTTAATACACCAATCAAGACAAGCATATCAAAACTTCCTGGCAATCGTAACACAATTTAGTAATGTTAGCCTGTGTGTGGGTGGTCATTACAGAATAGTGGTCATTGAGGGGTTAATACAGTGACAAACTGAAATATAGTAACAATACCAAAAAAAGAAAGAAGATACATTTCAAGTCTTGACTGAAACTTTCCATCCTTTTCCTGAATGGACAGAATTCAAACTCATACAGTTTGGTGATTTCAGCTGATTTACCCTCGAAGTCCACATCTCCCACCAGGCGGACCCTCCCGGTGCTGTGGTCCTTTACGCGGTTGATGCCCACGTCGATCACCGCTGCCCCCACCTTGACCATGTCTGCAGTGATCAACCCTGGAACACCTGGAGCACATCCACAAACCCATGTTCTTATATGTGTGACTGCAGAGTTACTCCCTATCTTCCGCCGTAGACTGAAGACCTCCATCTCTTCAGGCTACACCTTAACTGTCTCTCCTGAAACCTCTCCATCACCCTGTTCAGTTTCTCTACTGTATATTTAAAAAATTATGACTTCTAGCATTATGACGGCCAATGGCCCCTGGTCCGAGCAGAGATTACTTTTCTTGCGATGACTCATGGTTAGATGATCCGCTTGCCCTGCAGCAAATATAAATGACATGCATGACCGACTCTTCTGGCTTAAAGATGATGAGAGGTTAAAAGTATCACTTCTTTCATTTTGAAAATGTTTTTAATGTTCTAAAACCCTAGTCTGTATAGACAGCTTACACACAGCTCTGATGCACACACATACCCCACCAGACATGCCACCATTGCAGGGTTCCCACTCTTTTTGGGAAATAATATAATAATAATAATAATAATAATAATAATAATAATAATAATATAATACATTTTTATAAAATTGTTTTTCTTGACAATCCAGGACAGCACCTGTTCACAAACGGTCATAGAATTTACCGGTAGGCCTAGTATCGACACATTTAACCCCAGTTTTATTCCTCGCATTAGTCAAATGCCATTGGCGGGCCAAAACAAAGAGAGCGTGGGCCAACACATCATACGCATTAGATTTGTGTAGTTACCACTGGTACTCCGAACTGAGTATTTCTGCTTCTATTTCTGTTATTTATTGTTGTGTGTGGATGTTTCTTCTTTGTCATGTGGTTTGTGACGTTCACCAAAACCTGAGGCTGTGAGTATTGCTGACTTTTATTTGTAAAATAATAAATCAAATCAACATATTTTCATCATATTTCATCAAACAACAGCAGTTTCTATACCTGTAACATTCGTTACAGGTATACGTTACATGTATAGAACAAATCTTTTTTCAATACTTCAATATCTATTTCTATTCATTATACCTCATTATTCATTATGTACCTAATGTAAAGTACATCACCATATGCTGACTCAATTTCTTCTAAAAAGGCCCGGAACTGGCGGTGGTGTAAACTCCTGGACCTGATGTCATTGATACATTTACACAGACATACCAGTCCGTCTTTTGCCTGTCATGGATGGGGCTCCATCAGTAGTAATGCCTACCAGTCTGTTCCATGGCAAACCAGCACACTCAATTGCATCGCACAGCTGGTGAAATATATCCTTGCCTGTGGTATGGCTGCGCATTGGACACAAACTGAGCAACTCTTTGAATTGGTCATTAATGCCCCTGAAGAAAAAGGCTAGCTGAGCATTGTTGGTTTTGTCTGTGCTTTTGTCAATGCCACAGAATATGCAGTGAAAGCTCTAGCTTTTGTTGCGTAACTAATCATAAATGTCACTTGATAACCCGCTAATCCGCTCTGCCACTGTGTTTGGCGACAGAGATATATTTTTTTCAAGCTCAAGCTCTTCTTTTCTGGACATAGAATATCAGCGACTTGCAGACATGCAATCCTTCAGAAACTGTCCTTCGGTGAATGGCTTTCCTGCTTTCACGATTAATTCACTCACAACACAACTTGCTTCAACTGCAACATACTGCAACATACTGTCATGTCCATCTGTCTTGAAACTGTCCGTGTTCATGATCCACTTTTTTTTTTTTTTTCGTTTTGGAAAGAGACATCTTAGTTGTTCACTGTCAAACATCAAATGACGCAGAGAAAGCAGCGAACGCAAACTCTCTAATCAAAAGCTGCCTGTGCATTTTCAAGCACCTGTTCAATAGAATTGTGTTTTAATTTCAATTGTTTATGATGGGGTAGCTTCAATTGGTATGAAACTAGAAAGTTTTTTTTTTTTTAATGGATTATATTATATATTTTTTCATCATGTTGCAGGCCAGAGGGAGGGGGACGGGGGGCCGGCAGTTTGAGACACGGGTCCTAAGGCTTTAGCTCCCCATGCTAACTCCTAGCGCTTTAGTTCCCCATGCTAACTCCTTGCGCTTTAGTTCCCCATGCTAACTCCTAGTGCTTTAGTTCCCCATGCTAACTCCTAGGGCTTTAGTTCCCCATGCTAACTCCTAGCGCTTTAGTTCCCCATGCTAACTCCTGAGGCTTTAGCTCCCCATGCTAACTCCTAGTGCTTTAGTTCCCCATGCTAACTCCTAGCTCCCCCCCATTGCTAACTCCTGAGGCTTTAGCTCCCTATGCTAACTCCTAGAGCTGTCGCTCCCCATGCTAATTCATAAGGCTTTAGTTCCCCATGCTAAC
>NC_137690.1:36475847-36490847 GCF_963989245.1 Nansenia antarctica
CTGGTTGGTGGTAAAGGGTCTGGTTGGTGGTAAAGGGTCTGGTTGGTGGTAAAGGGTCTGGTTGGTGGTAAAGGGTCTGGTTGGTAAAGGGTGTGGTTGGTTGTTAAGGGTCTGGTTGGTGGTAAAGGGTCTGGTTGGTAAAGGGTCTGGTTGGTTGGTAAAGGGTCTGGTTGGTGGTAAAGGGTCTGGTTGGTAAAGGGTCTGGTTGGTTGTTAAGGGTCTGGTTGGTTGGTAAAGGGTCTGGTTGGTAAAGGGTCTGGTTGGTTGGTAAAGGGTCTGGTTGGTAAAGGGTCTGGTTGGTGGTAAAGGGTCTGGTTGGTGGTAAAGGGTCTGGTTGGTGGTAAAGGGTCTGGTTGATAAAGGGTCTGGTTGGTGGTAAAGGGTCTTGTTGGTGGTAAAGGGTCTGGTTGGTGGTAAAGGGTCTGGTTGATAAAGGGTCTGGTTGGTGGTAAAGGGTCTGGTTGGTAAAGGGTCTGGTTGGTAAAGGGTCTGGTTGGTAAAGGGTCTGGTTGGTAAAGGGTCTGGTTGGTGGTAAAGGGTCTGGTTGGTAAAGGGTCTGGTTGGTGGTAAAGGGTCTGGTTGGTGGTAAAGGGTCTGGTTGGTGGTAAAGGGTCTGGTTGGTAAAGGGCCTGGTTGGTAAAGGGTCTGGTTGGTAAAGGGTCTGGTTGGTGGTAAAGGGTCTGGTTGGTGGTAAAGGGTCTGGTTGGTGGTAAAGGGTCTGGTTGGTGGTAAAGGGTCTGGGTGGTAAAGGGTCTGGTTGGTGGTAAACGGTCTGGTTGGTGGTAAAGGGTCTGGTTGGTTGTTAAGGGTCTGGTTGGTTGGTAAAGGGTCTGGTTGGTGGTAAAGGGTCTGGTTGGTAAAAGGTCTGGTTGATAAAGGGTCTGGTTGGTGGTAAAGGGTCTGGTTGGTAAAGGGCCTGGTTGGTAAAGGGTCTGGTTGGTGGTAAAGGGTCTGGTTGGTGGTAAAGGGTCTGGTTGGTAAAGGGTCTGGTTGGTAAAGGGCCTGGTTGGTAAAGGGTCTGGTTGGTGGTAAAGGGTCTGGTTGGTGGTAAAGGGTCTGGTTGGTAAAGGGTCTGGTTGGTTGGTAAAGGGTCTGGTTGGTAAAGGGTCTGGTTGGTAAAGGGTCTGGTTGGTTGGTAAAGGGTCTGGTTGTTGGTAAAGGGTCTGGTTGGTAAAAGGTCTGGTTGATAAAGGGTCTGGTTGGTGGTAAAGGGTCTGGTTGGTAAAGGGTCTGGTTGGTAAAGGGTCTGGTTGGTAAAGGGTCTGGTTGGTGGTAAAGGGTCTGGTTGGTGGTAAAGGGTCTGGTTGGTAAAGGGTCTGGTTGGTAAAGGGTCTGGTTGGTGGTAAAGGGTCTGGTTGGTAAAGGGTCTGGTTGGTGATAAAGGGTCTGGTTCGTTGCTAAAGGGTCTGGTTGGTAAAGGGTCTGGTTGGTAAAGGGTCTGGTTGGTGGTAAAGGGTCTGGTTGGTTGGTAAAGGGTCTGGTTGGTGGTAAAGGGTCTGGTTGGTGGTAAAGGGTCTGGTTGGTGGTAAAGGGTCTGGTTGGTGGTAAAGGGTCTTGTTGGTTGGTAAAGGGTCTGGTTGGTGGTAAAGGGTCTGGTTGGTGGTAAAGGGTCTGGTTGGTGGTAAAGGGTCTGGTTGGTTGGTAAAGGGTCTGGTTGGTGGTAAAGGGTCTGGTTGGTGGTAAAGGGTCTGGTTGGTGGTAAAGGGTCTGGTTGGTGGTAAAGGGTCTGGTTGGTTGGTAAAGGGTCTGGTTGGTGGTAAAGGGTCTGGTTGGTGGTAAAGGGTCTGGTTGGTGGTAAAGGGTCTGGTTGGTGGTAAAGGGTCTGGTTGGTTGGTAAAGGGTCTGGTTGGTAAAGGGTCTGGTTGGTAAAGGGTCTGGTTGGTGGTAAAGGGTCTGGTTGGTGGTAAAGGGTCTGGTTGGTGGTAAAGGGTCTGGTTGGTAAAGGGTCTGGTTGGTAAAGGGTCTGGTTGGTAAAGGGTCTGGTTGGTGGTAAAGGGTCTGGTTGGTGGTAAAGGGTCTGGTTGGTAAAGGGTTTGGTTGGTAAAGGGTCTGGGTGGTGGTAAAGGGTCTGGTTGGTGGTAAAGGGTCTGGTTGGTTGGTAAAGGGTCTGGTTGGTTGGTAAAGGGTCTGGTTGGTAAAGGGTCTGGTTGGTTATAAAGGGTCTGGTTGGTAAAGGGTCTGGTTGGTAAAGGGTCTGGTTGGTTGGTTAAGGGTCTGGTTGGTTGGTAAAGGGTCTGGTTGGTGGTAAAGGGTCTGGTTGGTAAAGGGTCTGGTTGGTGGTAAAGGGTCTGGTTGGTTGTTAAGGGTCTGGTTGGTTGGTAAAGGGTCTGGTTGGTGGTAAATGGTCTGGTTGGTAAAGGGTCTGGTTGGTAAAGGGTCTGGTTGGTGGTAAAGGGTCTGGTTGGTAAAGGGTCTGGTTGGTGGTAAAGGGTCTGGTTGGTAAAGGGTCTGGTTGGTGGTAAAGGGTCTGGTTGGTAAAGGGTCTGGTTGGTTGGTAAAGGGTCTGGGTGGTAAAGAGTCTGGTTGGTTGGTAAAGGGTCGGGTTGGTTGGTAAAGGGTCTGGTTGGTAAAGGGTTTTGTTGGTAAAGGGTCTGGTTGGTGGTAAAGGGTCTGGTTGGTTAAGGGTCTGGTTGGTGGTAAAGGGTCTGGTTGGTAAAGGGTCTGGTTGGTGGTAAAGGGTCTGGTTGGTAAAGGGTCTGGTTCGTTGGTAAAGGGTCTGGTTGGTAAAGGGTCTGGTTGGTAAAGGGTCTGGTTGGTAAAGGGTTTGGTTGGTAAAGGGTCTGGTTGGTAAAGGGTCTGGTTGGTTGGTAAAGGGTCTGGTTGGTGGTAAAGGGTCTGGTTGGTGGTAAAGGGTCTGGTTGGTGGTAAAGGGTCTGGTTGGTGGTAAAGGGTCTGGTTGGTGGTAAAGGGTCTGGTTGGTGGTAAAGGGTCTGGTTGGTGGTAAAGGGTCTGGTTAGTAAAGGGTCTGGTTGGTAAAGGGTCTGGTTGGTGGTAAAGGGTCTGGATGGTGATAAAGGGTCTGGTTGGTGGTAAAGGGTCTGGTTGGTGGTAAAGGGTCTGGTTGGTGGTAAAGGGTCTGGTTGGTAAAGGGTGTGGTTGGTTGTTAAGGGTCTGGTTGGTGGTAAAGGGTCTGGTTGGTAAAGGGTCTGGTTGGTTGGTAAAGGGTCTGGTTGGTGGTAAAGGGTCTGGTTGGTAAAGGGTCTGGTTGGTTGGTAAAGGGTCTGGTTGGTAAAGGGTCTGGTTGGTTGGTAAAGGGTCTGGTTGGTAAAGGGTCTGGTTGGTGGTAAAGGGTCTGGTTGGTGGTAAAGGGTCTGGTTGGTGGTAAAGGGTCTGGTTGATAAAGGGTCTGGTTGGTGGTAAAGGGTCTGGTTGGTGGTAAAGGGTCTGGTTGGTGGTAAAGGGTCTGGTTGATAAAGGGTCTGGTTGGTGGTAAAGGGTCTGGTTGGTGGTAAAGGGTCTGGTTGGTAAAGGGTGTGGTTGGTTGTTAAGGGTCTGGTTGGTGGTAAAGGGTCTGGTTGGTAAAGGGTCTGGTTGGTAAAGGGTCTGGTTGGTAAAGGGTCTGGTTGGTGGTAAAGGGTCTGGTTGGTAAAGGGTCTGGTTGGTGGTAAAGGGTCTGGTTGGTGGTAAAGGGTCTGGTTGGTGGTAAAGGGTCTGGTTGGTAAAGGGCCTGGTTGGTAAAGGGTCTGGTTGGTAAAGGGTCTGGTTGGTGGTAAAGGGTCTGGTTGGTAAAGGGTCTGGTTGGTGGTAAAGGGTCTGGTTGGTAAAGGGTCTGGTTGGTGGTAAAGGGTCTGGTTGGTAAAGGGTCTGGTTGGTGGTAAAGGGTTGGTTGGTAAAGGGTCTGGTTGGTGGTAAAGGGTCTGGTTGGTAAAGGGTCTGGTTGGTGGTAAAGGGTCTGGTTGGTAAAGGGTCTGGTTGGTAAAGGGTCTGGGTGGTAAAGGGTCTGGTTGGTGGTAAACGGTCTGGTTGGTGGTAAAGGGTCTGGTTGGTTGTTAAGGGTCTGGTTGGTTGGTAAAGGGTCTGGTTGGTGGTAAAGGGTCTGGTTGATAAAGGGTCTGGTTGGTGGTAAAGGGTCTGGTTGGTAAAGGGCCTGGTTGGTAAAGGGTCTGGTTGGTGGTAAAGGGTCTGGTTGGTGGTAAAGGGTCTGGGTGGTAAAGGGTCTGGTTGGTAAAGGGTCTGGTTGGTAAAAGGTCTGGTTGATAAAGGGTCTGGTTGGTGGTAAAGGGTCTGGTTGGTAAAGGGTCTGGTTGGTAAAGGGCCTGGTTGGTAAAGGGTCTGGTTGGTGGTAAAGGGTCTGGTTGGTGGTAAAGGGTCTGGTTGGTAAAGGGTCTGGTTGGTTGGTAAAGGGTCTGGTTGGTAAAGGGTCTGGTTGGTAAAGGGTCTGGTTGGTTGGTAAAGGGTCTGGTTGGTGGTAAAGGGTCTGGTTGGTTGGTAAAAGGTCTGGTTGATAAAGGGTCTGGTTGGTGGTAAAGGGTCTGGTTGGTAAAGGGCCTGGTTGGTAAAGGGTCTGGTTGGTAAAGGGTCTGGTTGGTGGTAAAGGGTCTGGTTGGTGGTAAAGGGTCTGGTTGGTAAAGGGTCTGGTTGGTTAAGGGTCTGGTTGGTGGTAAAGGGTCTGGTTGGTAAAGGGTTTTGTTGGTAAAGGGTCTGGTTGGTGATAAAGGGTCTGGTTCGTTGCTAAAGGGTCTGGTTGGTAAAGGGTCTGGTTGGTAAAGGGTCTGGTTGGTGGTAAAGGGTCTGGTTGGTGGTAAAGGGTCTGGTTGGTGGTAAAGGGTCTGGTTGGTGGTAAAGGGTCTGGTTGGTGGTAAAGGGTCTTGTTGGTTGGTAAAGGGTCTGGTTGGTGGTAAAGGGTCTGGTTGGTGGTAAAGGGTCTGGTTGGTGGTAAAGGGTCTGGTTGGTTGGTAAAGGGTCTGGTTGGTGGTAAAGGGTCTGGTTGGTGGTAAAGGGTCTGGTTGGTGGTAAAGGGTCTGGTTGGTGGTAAAGGGTCTGGTTGGTTGGTAAAGGGTCTGGTTGGTGGTAAAGGGTCTGGTTGGTGGTAAAGGGTCTGGTTGGTGGTAAAGGGTCTGGTTGGTGGTAAAGGGTCTGGTTGGTTGGTAAAGGGTCTGGTTGGTAAAGGGTCTGGTTGGTAAAGGGTCTGGTTGGTGGTAAAGGGTCTGGTTGGTGGTAAAGGGTCTGGTTGGTGGTAAAGGGTCTGGTTGGTGGTAAAGGGTCTGGTTGGTGGTAAAGGGTCTGGTTGGTAAAGGGTCTGGTTGGTAAAGGGTCTGGTTGGTAAAGGGTCTGGTTGGTGGTAAAGGGTCTGGTTGTTGGTAAAGGGTCTGGTTGGTGGTAAAGGGTCTGGTTGGTGGTAAAGGGTCTGGTTGGTAAAGGGTCTGGTGGTAAAGGGTCTGGTTGGTGGTAAAGGGTCTGGTTGGTAAAGGGTCTGGTTGGTAAAGGGTCTGGTTGGTGGTAAAGGGTCTGGTTGGTAAAGGGTCTGGTTGGTGGTAAAGGGTCTGGTTGGTGGTAAAGGGTCTGGTTGGTAAAGGGTCTGGTTGGTAAAGGGTCTGGTTGGTAAAAGGGTCTGGTTGGTGGTAAAGGGTCTGGTTGGTAAAGGGTCTGGTTGGTAAAGGGTCTGGTTGGTGGTAAAGGGTCTGGTTGGTGGTAAAGGGTCTGGTTGGTAAAGGGTCTGGTTGGTGGTAAAGGGTCTGGTTGGTAAAGGGTCTGGTTGGTAAAGGGTCTGGTTGGTGGTAAAGGGTCTGGTTGGTGGTAAAGGGTCTGGTTGGTAAAGGGTCTGGTTGGTGGTAAAGGGTCTGGTTGGTAAAGGGTCTGGTTGGTAAAAGGGTCTGGTTGGTAAAGGGTCTGGTTGGTAAAGGGTCTGGTTGGTGGTAAAGGGTCTGGTTGGTGGTAAAGGGTCTGGTTGGTGGTAAAGGGTCTGGTTGGTGGTAAAGGGTCTGGTTGGTTGGTAAAGGGTCGGGTTGGTTGGTAAAGGGTCTGGTTGGTAAAGGGTTTTGTTGGTAAAGGGTCTGGTTGGTGGTAAAGGGTCTGGTTGGTTAAGGGTCTGGTTGGTGGTAAAGGGTCTGGTTGGTAAAGGGTCTGGTTGGTGGTAAAGGGTCTGGTTGGTGGTAAAGGGTCTGGTTGGTAAAGGGTCTGGTTTGTTGGTAAAGGGTCTGGTTGGTTAAGGGTCTGGTTGGTGGTAAAGGGTCTGGTTGGTAAAGGGTCTGGTTGGTGGTAAACGGTCTGGTTGGTGGTAAAGGGTCTGGTTGGTTGTTAAGGGTCTGGTTGGTTGGTAAAGGGTCTGGTTGGTGGTAAAGGGTCTGGTTGGTAAAAGGTCTGGTTGATAAAGGGTCTGGTTGGTGGTAAAGGGTCTGGTTGGTGGTAAAGGGTCTGGGTGGTAAAGGGTCTGGGTGGTAAAGGGTCTGGTTGGTGGTAAAGGGCCTGGTTGGTAAAGGGTCTGGTTGGTGGTAAAGGGTCTGGTTGGTGGTAAAGGGTCTGGTTGGTAAAAGGTCTGGTTGATAAAGGGTCTGGTTGGTGGTAAAGGGTCTGGTTGGTAAAGGGTCTGGTTGGTAAAGGGCCTGGTTGGTAAAGGGTCTGGTTGGTGGTAAAGGGTCTGGTTGGTGGTAAAGGGTCTGGTTGGTGGTAAAGGGTCTGGTTGGTAAAGGGTCTGGTTGGTTGGTAAAGGGTCTGGTTGGTAAAGGGTCTGGTTGGTAAAGGGTCTGGTTGGTTGGTAAAGGGTCTGGTTGGTGGTAAAGGGTCTGGTTGGTAAAAGGTCTGGTTGATAAAGGGTCTGGTTGGTGGTAAAGGGTCTGGTTGGTAAAGGGCCTGGTTGGTAAAGGGTCTGGTTGGTAAAGGGTCTGGTTGGTGGTAAAGGGTCTGGTTGGTGGTAAAGGGTCTGGTTGGTAAAGGGTCTGGTTGGTAAAGGGTCTGGTTGGTGGTAAAGGGTCTGGTTGGTAAAGGGTTTTGTTGGTAAAGGGTCTGGTTGGTGGTAAAGGGTCTGGTTGGTAAAGGGTCTGGTTGGTGATAAAGGGTCTGGTTGGTGGTAAAGGGTCTGGTTGGTGGTAAAGGGTCTGGTTGGTGGTAAAGGGTCTGGTTGGTAAAGGGTCTGGTTGGTGGTAAAGGGACTGGTTGGTAAAGGGTCTGGTTGGTGGTAAAGGGTCTGGTTGGTGGTAAAGGGTCTGGTTGGTGGTAAAGGGTCTGGTTGGTGGTAAAGGGTCTTGTTGGTTGGTAAAGGGTCTGGTTGGTGGTAAAGGGTCTGGTTGGTGGTAAAGGGTCTGGTTGGTGGTAAAGGGTCTGGTTGGTGGTAAAGGGTCTGGTTGGTTGGTAAAGGGTCTGGTTGGTGGTAAAGGGTCTGGTTGGTGGTAAAGGGTCTGGTTGGTGGTAAAGGGTCTGGTTGGTGGTAAAGGGTCTGGTTGGTTGGTAAAGGGTCTGGTTGGTAAAGGGTCTGGTTGGTAAAGGGTCTGGTTGGTGGTAAAGGGTCTGGTTGGTGGTAAAGGGTCTGGTTGGTAAAGGGTCTGGTTGGTGGTAAAGGGTCTGGTTGGTAAAGGGTCTGGGTGGTGGTAAAGGGCCTGGTTGGTAAAGGGTCTGGTTGGTGGTAAAGGGTCTGGTTGGTGGTAAAGGGTCTGGTTGGTAAAGGGTCTGGTTGGTAAAGGGTCTGGTTGGTAAAAGGGTCTGGTTGGTAAAGGGTCTGGTTGGTAAAGGGTCTGGTTGGTAAAGGGCCTGGTTGGTAAAGGGTCTGGTTGGTGGTAAAGGGTCTGGTTGGTGGTAAAGGGTCTGGTTGGTGGTAAAGGGTCTGGTTGGTAAAGGGTCTGGTTGGTTGGTAAAGGGTCTGGTTGGTAAAGGGTCTGGTTGGTAAAGGGTCTGGTTGGTTGGTAAAGGGTCTGGTTGGTGGTAAAGGGTCTGGTTGGTAAAAGGTCTGGTTGATAAAGGGTCTGGTTGGTGGTAAAGGGTCTGGTTGGTAAAGGGCCTGGTTGGTAAAGGGTCTGGTTGGTAAAGGGTCTGGTTGGTGGTAAAGGGTCTGGTTGGTGGTAAAGGGTCTGGTTGGTAAAGGGTCTGGTTGGTAAAGGGTCTGGTTGGTGGTAAAGGGTCTGGTTGGTAAAGGGTTTTGTTGGTAAAGGGTCTGGTTGGTGGTAAAGGGTCTGGTTGGTAAAGGGTCTGGTTGGTGATAAAGGGTCTGGTTGGTGGTAAAGGGTCTGGTTGGTGGTAAAGGGTCTGGTTGGTGGTAAAGGGTCTGGTTGGTAAAGGGTCTGGTTGGTGGTAAAGGGACTGGTTGGTAAAGGGTCTGGTTGGTGGTAAAGGGTCTGGTTGGTGGTAAAGGGTCTGGTTGGTGGTAAAGGGTCTGGTTGGTGGTAAAGGGTCTTGTTGGTTGGTAAAGGGTCTGGTTGGTGGTAAAGGGTCTGGTTGGTGGTAAAGGGTCTGGTTGGTGGTAAAGGGTCTGGTTGGTGGTAAAGGGTCTGGTTGGTTGGTAAAGGGTCTGGTTGGTGGTAAAGGGTCTGGTTGGTGGTAAAGGGTCTGGTTGGTGGTAAAGGGTCTGGTTGGTGGTAAAGGGTCTGGTTGGTTGGTAAAGGGTCTGGTTGGTAAAGGGTCTGGTTGGTAAAGGGTCTGGTTGGTGGTAAAGGGTCTGGTTGGTGGTAAAGGGTCTGGTTGGTAAAGGGTCTGGTTGGTGGTAAAGGGTCTGGGTGGTGGTAAAGGGCCTGGTTGGTAAAGGGTCTGGTTGGTGGTAAAGGGTCTGGTTGGTGGTAAAGGGTCTGGTTGGTAAAGGGTCTGGTTGGTAAAGGGTCTGGTTGGTAAAAGGGTCTGGTTGGTAAAGGGTCTGGTTGGTAAAGGGTCTGGTTGGTGGTAAAGGGTCTGGTTGGTGGTAAAGGGTCTGGTTGGTAAAGGGTCTGGTTGGTGGTAAAGGGTCTGGTTGGTAAAGGGTCTGGTTGGTAAAAGGGTCTGGTTGGTAAAGGGTCTGCTTGGTAAAGGGTCTGGTTGGTGGTAAAGGGTCTGGTTGGTGGTAAAGGGTCTGGTTGGTGGTAAAGGGTCTGGTTGGTGGTAAAGGGTCTGGTTGGTTGGTAAAGGGTCGGGTTGGTTGGTAAAGGGTCTGGTTGGTAAAGGGTTTTGTTGGTAAAGGGTCTGGTTGGTGGTAAAGGGTCTGGTTGGTTAAGGGTCTGGTTGGTGGTAAAGGGTCTGGTTGGTAAAGGGTCTGGTTGGTGGTAAAGGGTCTGGTTGGTGGTAAAGGGTCTGGTTGGTAAAGGGTCTGGTTTGTTGGTAAAGGGTCTGGTTGGTAAAGGGTCTGGTTGGTAAAGGGTCTGGTTGGTAAAGGGTTTGGTTGGTTGGTAAAGGGTCTGGTTGGTAAAGGGTCTGGTTGGTGGTAAAGGGTCTGGTTGGTGGTAAAGGGTCTGGTTGGTGGTAAAGGGTCTGGTTGGTGGTAAAGGGTCTGGTTGGTGGTAAAGGGTCTGGTTGGTGGTAAAGGGTCTGGTTAGTAAAGGGTCTGGTTGGTAAAGGGTCTGGTTGGTGGTAAAGGGTCTGGATGGTGATAAAGGGTCTGGTTGGTGGTAAAGGGTCTGGTTGGTGGTAAAGGGTCTGGTTGGTGGTAAAGGGTCTGGTTGGTAAAGGGTGTGGTTGGTTGTTAAGGGTCTGGTTGGTGGTAAAGGGTCTGGTTGGTAAAGGGTCTGGTTGGTTGGTAAAGGGTCTGGTTGGTGGTAAAGGGTCTGGTTGGTAAAGGGTCTGGTTGGTTGTTAAGGGTCTGGTTGGTTGGTAAAGGGTCTGGTTGGTAAAGGGTCTGGTTGGTTGGTAAAGGGTCTGGTTGGTAAAGGGTCTGGTTGGTGGTAAAGGGTCTGGTTGGTGGTAAAGGGTCTGGTTGGTGGTAAAGGGTCTGGTTGATAAAGGGTCTGGTTGGTGGTAAAGGGTCTTGTTGGTGGTAAAGGGTCTTGTTGGTGGTAAAGGGTCTGGTTGGTGGTAAAGGGTCTGGTTGATAAAGGGTCTGGTTGGTGGTAAAGGGTCTGGTTGGTAAAGGGTCTGGTTGGTAAAGGGTCTGGTTGGTAAAGGGTCTGGTTGGTAAAGGGTCTGGTTGGTAAAGGGTCTGGTTGGTGGTAAAGGGTCTGGTTGGTGGTAAAGGGTCTGGTTGGTGGTAAAGGGTCTGGTTGGTGGTAAAGGGTCTGGTTGGTGGTAAAGGGTCTGGTTGGTAAAGGGCCTGGTTGGTAAAGGGTCTGGTTGGTAAAGGGTCTGGTTGGTGGTAAAGGGTCTGGTTGGTGGTAAAGGGTCTGGTTGGTAAAGGGTCTGGGTGGTAAAGGGTCTGGTTGGTGGTAAACGGTCTGGTTGGTGGTAAAGGGTCTGGTTGGTTGTTAAGGGTCTGGTTGGTTGGTAAAGGGTCTGGTTGGTGGTAAAGGGTCTGGTTGGTAAAAGGTCTGGTTGATAAAGGGTCTGGTTGGTGGTAAAGGGTCTGGTTGGTAAAGGGCCTGGTTGGTAAAGGGTCTGGTTGGTGGTAAAGGGTCTGGTTGGTGGTAAAGGGTCTGGTTGGTAAAAGGTCTGGTTGATAAAGGGTCTGGTTGGTGGTAAAGGGTCTGGTTGGTAAAGGGCCTGGTTGGTAAAGGGTCTGGTTGGTGGTAAAGGGTCTGGTTGGTGGTAAAGGGTCTGGTTGGTAAAGGGTCTGGTTGGTAAAGGGTCAGGTTGGTTGGTTGGTAAAGGGTCTGGTTGGTTGGTAAAGGGTCTGGTTGGTTGGTAAAGGGTCTGGTTGGTGGTAAAGGGTCTGGTTGGTAAAAGGTCTGGTTGATAAAGGGTCTGGTTGGTGGTAAAGGGTCTGGTTGGTAAAGGGTCTGGTTGGTAAAGGGTCTGGTTGGTGGTAAAGGGTCTGGTTGGTGGTAAAGGGTCTGGTTGGTAAAGGGTCTGGTTGGTGATAAAGGGTCTGGTTGGTGGTAAAGGGTCTGGTTGGTAAAGGGTCTGGTTCGTTGCTAAAGGGTCTGGTTGGTAAAGGGTCTGGTTGGTGGTAAAGGGTCTGGTTGGTAAAGGGTCTGGTTGGTGGTAAAGGGTCTGGTTGGTAAAGGGTCTGGTTGGTAAAGGGTCTGGTTGGTGGTAAAGGGTCTGGTTGGTAAAGGGTCTGGTTGGTAAAGGGTCTGGTTGGTTGGTAAAGGGTCTGGTTGGTAAAGGGTCTGGTTGGTTGGTAAAGGGTCTGGTTGGTTGGTAAAGGGTCTGGTTGGTGGTAAAGGGTCTGGTTGGTTGGTAAAGGGTCTGGTTGGTAAAGGGTCTGGTTGGTTGGTAAAGGGTCTGGTTGGTTGGTAAAGGGTCTGGTTGGTGGTAAAGGGTCTGGTTGGTTGGTAAAGGGTCTGGTTGGTGGTAAAGGGTCTGGTTGGTTGGTAAAGGGTCTGGTTGGTTGGTAAAGGGTCTGGTTGGTGGTAAAGGGTCTGGTTGGTAAAGGGTCTGGTTGGTAAAGGGTCTGGTTGGTAAAGGGTCTGGTTGGTGATAAAGGGTCTGGTTGGTGATAAAGGGTCTGGTTGGTAAAGGGTCTGGTTGGTGGTAAAGGGTCTGGTTGGTGGTAAAGGGTCTGGTTGGTGGTAAAGGGTCTGGTTGGTGGTAAAGGGTCTTGTTGGTTGGTAAAGGGTCTGGTTGGTGGTAAAGGGTCTGGTTGGTGGTAAAGGGTCTGGTTGGTGGTAAAGGGTCTGGTTGGTGGTAAAGGGTCTGGTTGGTTGGTAAAGGGTCTGGTTGGTGGTAAAGGGTCTGGTTGGTGGTAAAGGGTCTGGTTGGTGGTAAAGGGTCTGGTTGGTGGTAAAGGGTCTGGTTGGTTGGTAAAGGGTCTGGTTGGTGGTAAAGGGTCTGGTTGGTGGTAAAGGGTCTGGTTGGTGGTAAAGGGTCTGGTTGGTGGTAAAGGGTCTGGTTGGTTGGTAAAGGGTCTGGTTGGTAAAGGGTCTGGTTGGTAAAGGGTCTGGTTGGTGGTAAAGGGTCTGGTTGGTGGTAAAGGGTCTGGTTGGTAAAGGGTCTGGTTGGTGGTAAAGGGTCTGGTTGGTGGTAAAGGGTCTGGTTGGTAAAGGGTCTGGTTGGTAAAGGGTCTGGTTGGTAAAGGGTCTGGTTGGTGGTAAAGGGTCTGGTTGTTGGTAAAGGGTCTGGTTGGTGGTAAAGGGTCTGGTTGGTGGTAAAGGGTCTGGTTGGTGGTAAAGGGTCTGGTTGGTAAAGGGTCTGGTGGTAAAGGGTCTGGTTGGTGGTAAAGGGTCTGGTTGGTAAAGGGTCTGGTTGGTAAAGGGTCTGGTTGGTAAAAGGGTCTGGTTGGTAAAGGGTCTGGTTGGTAAAGGGTCTGGTTGGTGGTAAAGGGTCTGGTTGGTGGTAAAGGGTCTGGTTGGTAAAGGGTCTGGTTGGTGGTAAAGGGTCTGGTTGGTAAAGGGTCTGGTTGGTAAAAGGGTCTGGTTGGTAAAGGGTCTGGTTGGTAAAGGGTCTGGTTGGTGGTAAAGGGTCTGGTTGGTGGTAAAGGGTCTGGTTGGTGGTAAAGGGTCTGGTTGGTGGTAAAGGGTCTGGTTGGTGGTAAAGGGTCTGGTTGGTGGTAAAGGGTCTGGTTGGTGGTAAAGGGTCTGGTTGGTAAAGGGTCTGGTTGGTAAAGGGTCTGGTTGCCTGATGAAGGAATGCATGGATGTGCCTGGCACTAAGTACTGTGGTGGTTATACTGGACAAAAGGAAGGAAACACAGGACATTGTGTCTAAAATGGAAACAATCTCTTCCACAATCTCTGAACATGTACGAGAATAAATAGTTAACACTATAATAATAAGAGACATGACTGCTGCTATCTGGGATGGATCTGTTGTGACAGTGTAATGTTGACTTCATGAAAGTGAACTAACGTCATGTAGTCTAAACGTGGATACACAGTGCTATCTGAGCCATCACAGTCGCATTCCAAGTAACACTTATCGGTAGTTCAAATAGGCCTCATGTAATGTGAACTCGACCTCCAGACTAGTTCTAGCTGTATGTACCCCCCCTGTGCACTGTGTATAGCCGTTAGCTGTTGTAGCCTGTATCATTATCCTGATATCACAACATTATTGTATAATAACAAGCTGTGTAATTCTACTTTATTGTAGACTGTTCGACTTTGCCCTAACTATGTATTTCCTATCAGCCCGGTACATTCCATCAGGTACCTTTCCAAAACCTCACCCTACGTCCTCCTAGGACCATATATGGATAGCCTGGGTAGCCTGCCAACATCCTCCTCTTTTTCAGGAAGGGTTGCATCAGAGGCTATTGTTTGTAGATTAGGTGGGGTCCGATAGCATTGCTTTACTTTATTCATCACTTCCTAGAAGCTCTTAAGGAAGGCAAATGCTTATTACTGTGGATCACAGGTGTTCTAAGATGAGTTTCATTCCGGATATTTTTTATGGCTTTTGACAGACACAGACACAGACACGCACATGCACAGACAGACGTCATCAGGAGATCAAGTCCTCCACATCCCGCTGTGGATCTGATCATCTGATCTCCGTCCCCGAGATCACCACAGACGCATGCCTGTACATCACACACACACACACACAGACACACACACACACACACATTGTCTTCCTCTCTCACCTCCAGGCCGTTCGTGGTAGCGGTCAGTGTGCAGCAGCATGGCGATGGGCATCCCCACGTTCTTTGAGCGTCCAACCACAAGGACATTCTTTCCCACTGTCTGTATGCCTGCACACAGAGAACTGTCAATCAACAGGTTTATACTGTCTGTATGCCTGCACACAGAGAACTGTCAATCAACAGGTTTATACTGTCTGTATGCCTGCAGAGAGAACTGCAATGTCTGCAACAGTAAGGCTCCTGTGCCAGTCAGGTTGTGATAGAATAATTCTTATTCTAGAATAATTTACTATTGCTTGTCATGTTTTATTTTTTTTAATTTTTTTTATTTTAAAAGAATCATTTTGCTAAGAATATAATTATATTGATTATTGATTGTTCGTCAGATACTAAGTCACCCAATAATGCTTTTTGTCTGGTAATTTTTAGATTTATATATTTTTTTGCCAGCCATGGGACAGTGAATCATTATTATTTTTGACGGCTCTACAAAAGAAGTTTAAATCAAACAATTACTGTGAGGTTATAGCAGATATCCTCTCTTTTAATTGATGGTATTTGTGTGCATATTGGTTTCACCATTCAGAAATGACAACACTTTTTATGCATAGTCCACAGTTTCCCAGAAGTAATTGGACAATTGGCTTGACAATGTCAATGGCTAGTATTGATTCTAGGCTTTGCCTATGGAGTCTGCTATTGGACCAAAGTGGTGTCAATGAAAGTCAAAGAAGACATTTTTAGGCCAATATTAGCCATTATAACAATCAGGACATCAGTAACACAGCCAAACCCTTAGGCTGGCCAAAATCAACAGATTGGAACATCATTAAAAAAAAAAAAAGAAGCACTGGTAGGCCAAGGAAGACTTCCAAAGTGGATATCATAATTAAGAAAACCCCCAAAACAACTGTCCCACAGAAACAACTGTCTCACAAGCCCCTGAGGCTTGGTACATGGGAGGTAGAGAGGAGTCATGTTCATTCAAAATTAATGTTCAATCATTTGCTAGGATTTTATTTTTATTTATCATTTAACTAATGATTTAGTTTGAGCCTCCATAAGGCTAAAGATTAGAAATCCTAAAAAAGAGGAAAGAAACTGACACCAAGAAACTGACAAAAGGTACACAAGGCAGAATTACAGAAAAAAAAGGTAAGAAAAGAAAAAAGAACAATAGGTCAATACTGCCACCTAGAGGAAGCAGCAGGGAACAACAGCCAAACAGGCATTAGACACAGACAGTACCATAATAATAATTAATAATTGTTTTATTGCCATGCAATCAACTTGTCAGTCAATTGTTGGAATTTGGTATTTTATGCTCTAGGCAAGGACTCCGCCATAGACGGCGACCCTGGAGCAATTAGGGGTTCAGTGCCTGGCTCTGGGGCATTTCGACACGTGGCCAGCCGTGATTTGAACCACTGTGAGCTATCGACTTTTGCGGTCATTAGATGCCGGCTCTACCAGCTGAGCTACGTAGCCGCCCC
>NC_137690.1:36495847-36555847 GCF_963989245.1 Nansenia antarctica
GCATCTTTCACCGAGGAGGGGCTCAATTAAGACCTTAAATTTCCCAAGCAGCACTAGAACGTCCAACTGATTTGTTTTCTGTAGATTGTTCCAGCATTGTCACCCGAAGAACCTCAACCAATAGCCTACTGAGAACGGATTTCATTTTAAGTTTATTCAGTAGCCTAAGCCAAATACACAAAAAGCTGGGCTCACGTTCCCGCCCCCAAGTTCTCAGAAGCATTCAGGCGAAAAATAAGCTTATTTTGTTGATTAAGTACACGTATTTAACTATCGTAAAACTGCTCGAAAAAATAACGAGTGGGTAGTTCAAAACCTTAACTTGTGTCTGGTGACAAAAAAACGAAATCAGATTTTTTCGAATAGAAATCTTTGAACGCAAAATTTAAGCCTTTGCAGTTTGCGCCCACTTCGCAGTTCGATGACGTCACGTCACATATATGCTATCTACATGTCGCACTGGATGGGGTTAGTGCTGTTGACTCATCAGAAAGTAAAGACTAATTCACAGAGTGTATGAAGATTCCAGTAAGGTTTTTGTGAAGGAGCCCTAGTGCTGTTGACTCATCAGAAATATAATGTTTTATTTAGCTCATCAGTGGGCACTCAGCACCATGGACACCTCCAGCCCAGCACCTTGCACCACGGTTCCTGCCCTGCTCCATGGATTACAAAGATGATCGCCTGACCCTTGCCTGACTCCACCAAGTCCTTTGCCTGACCCCTCAAACCTGTTTGACCTAATAAAGTCCCACACCTGGGGTCATTGACATACATTTATTTATATACAGTTAGGTCTGGAATCATTTGCAGTGACACAATTTCCATAATCTTGGCTCTGTATGCCAACACAAGGGATTTGAAATGAAACAATCAAGATGTAATTGAAGTGCATACTTTCAGCTTTAATTCAAGCGGTTGAACAAAAATATTGTATGAAACGTTTAGGAATTGCAACCATTTTTATACACAGTCCCCTATTTTCAGGAGCTCAAAAGTAATTGGACAAATTAACATAATCATAAATAAAATCTTCATTTTTAATACTTTGTCGAGAATCCTTTGCAGGCAATGACTGCCTGAAGTCTGGAACACATGGACATCACCAAATGCGGGGTTTCCTCCTTTGTGATGCTTTGCCAGGCCTTTACTGCAGCAGTCTTCAGTTGTTGTTTGTTCGTGGGTCTTTCTGCCTTTAGTTTTGTCTTCAGCAAGTGAAATGCATGCTTGATTGGGTTGAGATCAGGTGATTGACTCTGGCCATTGCAGAATATTCCACTTCTTTACCTTAAAAAAAAGTCCTGGGTTGCTTACACAGTATGGTTTGGGTCATTGTCCATCTGTATTGTGAAGCACCATCCAAACAACGTTGCTGAATTTGTCTGAATCTGAGCAGACAGAATATCCCTAAACACTTCAGAATGCATCTGTCTGCTTCTGTCTTCTGTCACATCATCAATAAACACTAGTGACCCAGTGCCATTGGAAGCCCTGCATGTCCATGTCATCACACTGCCTCCACGTTATTTTACAGATGATGTGGTATGCGTCGGATCATGAGCCGTTCCAAGCCTTCTCCATACTTTTTTCTTCCCATCATTCTGGTACAGGTTGATCTTAGTTCCATCGGTCCAAAGAATGCTGTTCCAGAACAGGGCTGGCTTTTTTTAATTGTTTTTTGTCAAAGTCTAATCTGGCCTTTCTATTCTTGAGGCTTATGAATGGCTTGCACCTTGTGGTGAACCCTCTGTATTTGCTTGTGTGAAGTCTTTTTTTTATGGTACACATGGATAATGATATGCCTACCTCCTGGAGACTGTTCTTCACTTGGCTGGATGTTGTGATGGGGTTTTTCTTTACCATGTAAAGGATCCTGTGATCATCCACCACTCTTGTCTTCCATGGACGTCCAGACCTTTTTGTAGTGCCGAGCTCACCAGTGCGTTCTTTTTTTCTCCGAATGTACCAAACAGTTAATTTGGCCACTATTAATGTTCCCACTATCTCTCTGATGGATTTTTGTTTTGTTTTTACAGCCTAAGGATGGCCTGTTTCACTTGCATTGAGAGCTCTGTTGACTGCATGTTGTGCGTATACAGCAACAGCTTCCAAATGCAAATGCCACACTTGGAATCAACTCAGACCTTTTACCTGCTTAATTGATAAAGAAATAATGAAGGAATAAATAGCCCACACTGGCCCACGAAACAGCTTTTGAGTCAATTGTCCAATTACTTTTGGTTATTATATATAAAAGAGCTATAATTCATAAACCCTTCCTTCAATTTGGATGTGAATACCCTTAACCTAAAGCTGAGAGTGCACTTTAAGCCCACTCCTATTTCTAGGAGTAATATTAGACAGTAAATTCTGTTGGAAATCTCATATAAAATATGTTAGATCCAAAGTATCAAGGAGTATTGCAGTATTGTGCAGGGCAAAACATATTCTGGAACAGAGGATGTTGTATACTCTATATTGTTTTCTTGTCTTACCCTATTTGAGTTACTGTGTGGAGATATGGGGAAATGCATATAAAATCACTTTAAACCCATTGATTACACTACAGAAAAAAGTACATAAGGTCAGATATCGTGATCACACTAATAACTTGCTCCTAATGTCAAATGCCTTAAAGCTCATGGACTTATTCAAATTTAAATTGGTACAGTTAATGTATAAAGCAAAGACTCAAGAACTCCCAGGTAACATTAACACATTATTTATAGAGAGGGATAAGGGATATCATTTGAGAGGTAACCACAACTTTAACAAGGGTTATGCTCGCACCCATCTCAGGAGCAGGTGCATATCATTCTACGGAGTTACCATATGGAATGGGCTAGAGGAAAATATGAAGGAAAGCAGAAATATTGCTCTATTTAAAAAAAGGTTTAAAGAAATTATTTTTGTTAAATACCAAAATGAGGAAAGGGAAGGTTGTTAATCTTCTGGAAACTAAGGTGTGGTTTTCTGTGTCTTTTTCTTCTGTATTACATTGTGGATACTGATGTTTGTTATTTATTTATTTTGTGTTGTTTCAGTATTAAGAATGGAAAAATTATGTTTATTTATTTTGTGTCAATATTAAGAATGAAAAAGTATTAGAACGGATGATACTGAAATATACAGTATGTATTAATTAATTGGATTATATAATGTAAGCAAAATTGTTAAGTATAAACAGGGGTAGGACAGGATAAGCCTCTGCTTCTTCCTACTCCTTTTCGAACAATTGATAGGACTGTACTCTACATTATTAGTTATTTGTTATTTGTTATTTTTAAATCATGTTCGAAATAAAGATTCATTCATTCATTCATATTCATTATATCACTGTAACTTGTGTATGACTGTAACTAAGATGTTTGGGTAAACAGCTAAAATAACACAAATTCTGTCTGTGACCAAATACAGTATATATGGGCCTAACTGTAGAATCCATTGCTGGAAATGTGTTTATTTGGTTTGTTTTAAAAACTAAGCATTAAGTGAATAGGACGAAAATTATCTGTCATATCCATAAATACTTGAAATACGAAAATGATCTATCTCATATCAAAATATCCATAAATACGATCGGTCATATCCATAAGTACTTGAAATACAAAAATGCATCTATCTCATTATCGAAATACATAGTAATCGGATGATCTGTCATATCCATAAATACTTGAAATACGAACTTGAAATCGTCCTCAGCCACCGTAGTAAGGCGATGACGTAGTCCGAACCAAATATGCAAATATGCAGGCGCGGTATGATGACGCGCTCGAACCAAATATGGTCTTCATGCGTCCGGGCGAAGCGCGTGTTGGATGTATGGAAGGCCATGCTCACAAAAACCGGCACGTCTCCACACGTCTCCTCTAGGCGTCAATTCCACACGTCGATTTTTAACGTGTCTACGTAGACACGTCGATTTCAACGGGCTGTTCCATTCTACTGATGTCTGGGTGTTTCCATTCTACTGATGTCTGGGTGTTTGGCAAACAGCTTTTAGGTGCATTACCAGTTAACTTTATAATAGTTACCTTTAGAACGATGATGCTGTTTAAACAACAAAAGAAGAAGCAACGAGGACTGGTAACATTAAAAGCAGACATAGATTTCAATTTTAATTGTTTATGTGAAGTGTTCGTTAAAAAAAAGGGACACCTAAACTGTTTTCTGTTGTACCTTGTACCGTGGTTATGCTTACTGTTAATTCATTGTTTACTGTTTATTGTTTCCTGGTAAATCATTATTCGGGCCAGCATTTATTTAGGCACATACAGCAGCAGACCCCTTAACTATTAATACTGTACAATGTACACAAATGTTTTGTGCATTTTGTGCGTGCACAAGAAGCTACTATGTGCTGGAGTTGTTCGGCCCACCAAAATCAGTAGTATAGTCTATTCAAGTGTGCAACATAATCCCTCTTTTATTTTATTATTAGAATTTAAAGAGCAAAATAACTGTTTATTGTCTTTACATCATTTAGCCCTAAAGTTCATTGATTACAATTATTTATTTATTTTTTTACAGGTGGAGAAACCCCGCTGACCCTGGAAGAAGTGCTAATATTTGCCACTGGCCTGGAGAAGATCCCAGCTATGGGGTTTCCATCCCCTCCTGAGCTGGAGTTTCTCCACCCAAGTGATGGACCAGCCATGTTCCCCACGGCCAACACCTGTGCCCTCATTCTCCGGCTCCCTGTATGTACAACATACAGCGCATTCAAGGGGGCCATGGAGACAGGAATTGGCTTTGCCGTCACCTTTGGGGTGGCATAAGAGGTAGTCTGTCTCAAGGTCTGCAGATCGGCGGTTCGAGCCTCGGCTGGCCACATGTCTTGACATGTTTTATGACGTTATTAATTACTGTTTGTTCTAGATGGGACCGATATTGGTGTGACCAGACATTACAGTTGTCTTTGAGCTCAATTGTAATCTAGGGTTGGGAGAAATAGTCACATATACACTGATGTGTTCTAATTTATACTCATTTATATCTGGGTTAGGTTATCTGTAAGGTATGAGAATTCTGAATTTGACTGCTCACTTATTCTTTGATTCCACCATAACCATAACAAAGTTGGCCTACATTGCTCTTAGGCAAGTAGAAAGAAAAACAGAGTTTTGAGAGTTTTAAAACAATAAGCTGGGAGAACTCATTTGATTAAAAGGTTAAGTTCCTGCTGACACACTGTGGCTCAATGTGGTATTACACCTGTTGAAGGTCTCTATGCTCCTAATCTGTCATGTAGGACACTAGTACTACCTCTTCAATTTCACCATGTGTAAGGTGTCCTTGGGCAAGACACTGAACCCCAAATTGCTCCCAGTGAGCGGGACGGCGCCTTGCATGGCAGCTTGCCGCCATTGGTGTGTGAATGGGTGAATGAGAGGCCGTTGTAAAGCACTTTGGTTTGTTGATAATAAAGTCATTGTTCAATTAACATCAGACCTTGATTAAGTATTTCTTCACTTATAATATACTACAGAAGTAAATTGTTCCATAGCCATTGTAGTATATTTCATACATAATTATCACTATGCATGTAAGCTAAACACATATCATGGCTGTTCCTGCTTCTGAGGCCATGTGCCTGTACATCCAGTACTTTTTTGAGATATTGCTGAGTCTGCTATTGTTACGACCCCATATATGGTCTAGGATATGGGGGTAACAATTTTATAACAAGAATCAGGAGAGATGGGAGAATAAAAATAAATAAGATTTATTTTAAAAGGACAAGAAAACAGGTTTCCGTGAAACTCTTTAACTAAAAACGACTATAGAATGAAGAGCAAATGGATATCATATAGTAATAAAGAATAAAGTAAATTAGAAAGCTATGCAAGTATTAAACAGTTAACAATTAAACAAGTGTGAAACAATTAACTTAATGACAAACACACACTCCCTCTGCAAGGAGTCAAAAACACACTACATGTAATAGCAACCCACCATAGCACCCTATGGTGGTAGCTTGCGCTAACCAGAACCAATCACACAGAACTATACTATAGAAGAACACACAGTAGCAAACTATAGTAGGACACACAGTGTCAGCTTATGATGACAGAAAGCTAAGCACTTCCTCCAGAAGATCGACTCCAATACTCTCTCTTGGACCTGCCAAAGGGTCGACTCGCTGCTGGAGTTCTTGAAGGCGACCAGGCTCAAGAACAAACCGATTAGAGGGAACAGCAACCCTCTCTGGCCAGTTGAAAGCAGGTGCTGGTTGTCTCTGTACTCCCTCTGCTGGCTGCTCATCTGCACCGAAAACCCCTTGAACACCTGTGAGGTTTCCTGCTTGTAGTCGAAGACATCCCCGCACAAAGAGTTGATACGGGGACATGTACCGTTCAGTCCTGAGCCCATGGTGGTTCCACTGGTTCACAAAGAGACCCATGTCTCGGTTAATTCTTGGCAAGTACACGTAGTGTAGAGCCCAAAGGTGCATCTCATTGTTGCAGTCCAGTGTTCCATCGTGCTCCAGCATTGTGAAGAGGGAGTGGTATACATTAGAGACGCCATTCCAAACGTCTCTCCACAATCTTTCAATCCTTTGGTTGTGAGTGCTCCTTCCTCTCAATGCACTTCCCCTGGCTGACCCTCGAAAGACGTCCATGAAGAGGCAAACAGCATTATTCTCTCCACCATGATCACATCTCACTCGAGAGGGGACACCAAATCTGTCAACCGCCTGAACAAACTGCTCCATCACAGTGCTGCTTCTATTGTTTTGTGAAGCTTGGAGGAACACGATCATTCGACTGAAGCCATCGATTCCTCCATGTATAACGATTCTCCACCTTGAAAAGAAATAGCATATTATTATTGTAACACTACATCATGAGTACTGGTTATAGATAGGTAAGCATATAAACATATATACAATGGTGGATCAGATATACAGAGATGGATAAATATATACTGTGAGCTTATAAACATGTAGTGAATTATTTAGAAATACTAATATGTAACCATAAAAGAAATCAGGAAGGGGCAAATACATTTGCACTGCACTTTTATTACACATGGGGTATAGTTACTGACCTGATGAGCTTGTGGTTTCCATCCAGATGCCACAAGGAGTTTGGCCCAGCCACTCTGTATGTACGCCTGTGCAGTCTATTAGACATAGCTCTAAGAGCAGCCCCGCCTGGGTCTGTCCTGAGCAGACTTTGTCGAACACGCCTCCTTTGCACAACAACGCCCTCTCCAAAAAGACGTGCACGCACAGCTTCTGGGCCAATTTCATCGTTTCCTTGTACCAGGTCAATGACTCTTTGATCCAACTCTGCGTCGGTCATGGTTGAGTAGCGATGCCGTATGGAGATATTAAACAGTCTTTAATAAAATAAAATAAAAGAGAGCAAATTAGTCACTCATTTTGACATTAACTAATGGCTCTGTGCAACTATACACAGCTCAGGTTAAATGCATCAATAATTACCTGAGACGTTGCTCAACAGTGCGTCTTGAGACACCCAGTATGTCTGCGATCTGGCGTACGGTAAAATTAAAAGATAATAAAAACACGAGTTGCTCTTGGGTGATCAAATAACGTGGCCGTCCAGCCTGTCCCCTAATTCGGGGAGCACGATATCCTTGGGACACTGCAGTGGTGAAACAACAAAAACAACAAAAAGGTTTATTAGAACAAAAAGTTTACATTCGGTTCAGTAACACTGCTATTTTACATACTTTAATCCACAACATCTCCCACTCTGCCTGTCTATTGTTAATTGAGTTGAGTACTTCTGTCTCACGTTCCTCTAGACCTGTGAACACCATGTGTCCTGTGGTCATTTGCAATTGACTAGAGGCCAAAAGGCCTGCATTGTATTGTAAAACAGGCCTCCAGACAGCGTCTAGTTATCCATTGTACCCATGTTAATTGAGTTGAGTGGAAGTACTTCTGTCCCACCTTCCTCTAGACCTGTGAACACCAGTGTGTCCTGTGCTAATTTGCAATTGACTAGAGGCCTGCATTGTATTGTAAAAGAGGCTTTAACTTGAGGAGAGGTGTGGTAACGAAATCTCTTCATGGTAAAAACAAAATAAATCATATTACTTTAGTGTAATAATAATAATTGATATTCTAATATTAGATTGGGCTATGTGCTAGTGAATAAATGGTACTATATAATATATTTGAATAGTTTAATATTGTAGTTTATTTAGATAAATTGCGTTGTTGATACATTTTGTAAGTTTAATTTGATACAAAGGTACTCAGGTAATCTTATATGCCGTGCGGACAACTCAATTTATATATACATTTATACAACAGTTAGTTCCGACATCTTGGATCTCGATTGGACAAGAGGCATTCCATGAGTACTGATATACAGTATAACAGCACTGGGACTTTTAACTATATGTATCACTCCGCCACACAGATGTTCTACTAAATGAACGTTAACTAGACTACATGTTAATTAGACTACATGTTTGTGTTCACGTTACTAGGCAACAGTCCAGTTGAAGTTCAGTTGTGGAAATATTTTTTTGTTTATTTTTATGATTAAATAAACAAACTATTCATAATCTGTTGTCATGTATTACTGTTAACTAATACATGGCTGTATAACTGTTGTATAAAAGCAAATTGAGGGAACTTACGAGGCCGTTGTTGCTCTTGCCCAATCTCCTGACGAAATTCATCGATGAACCCCAACAACTGATCAACAAAATCCGATTCAACAAGCCTTCCTCTAGCCCATCGGAGACTTGTTTCCATTGTCTCCATTCTAGGTTAAATAAACACAGTAAAACAACAGGCTATAAGATTCAGACCAGCCACTGTATCATATCCTAATTACCTATGCATAAAGCTAGGATTGATCTTACCTTGCCAAAGCTGCTTGGACTACTTCCTCATCGTCCGACATTGCTAGTCTCACACATTCACTAAATGTGCGGTTGCAATTCGAAAGAAAAGCCCGCAATGCCATCCTCACGAAGTAACTTAACTTTACTCCCCCGCGAGAAGTTTTCAAATCGGCAATGCCATCCTCACGAAGTTGGTCTGCTTGTGAAACTTTACTCGAAGTTGGTCTGCTTGTGAAACTTTACTCCCCCGCGAGAAGTTTTCAAATCGGCTCGCCTGCAGGGTGTGGCCTTCCATACGTAGCGAAACGTACCCCCTACGCTGTTGTCGACAGCAATGACGCGAAACTCCTCATTAATATGTATGAGTGCCTTGATTTAAGGTCCCTCATTGGCTATGATACGCGAGTCCATTTTAGCGGAGCGGGCGTTCCATAGGCAGCTGGATATACTTGAAATTTGAGGGAAAATATAGGTACGCATGTACGTATGCAAGTCACAATCAGATTCTAACCTTTCCATTATGGGCAAGACCAAAAAGTTGTATAAGGACTTCAGGGACAAGATTGTAGACCTGCACAAGGCTGGAATGGGCTACAAGACCATCAGCAAGCAGCTTGTTGAGAAGGAGACAACTGTTGTGCGATTATTTGAAAATGACAGAAAGACAAAATAACCATCAATTGCCCTCGGTCTGGGGCGACGATCATGAAATGCATCTGCGTTTCCTTGTCTTAGTACTTCTCAATGACAATAAGGTTGAATCTAATCTAATCTAAAAGATAAATGATTTAGTATAATAACTACAAAGCAAGGTATCTGTTTTTGCAAAACAACCTCTCAAATGTTGTAGTTTAATCGGGAATCATATTTAATTGGATCTGTAATTATTATACATATTATACCAATACTTGGATGTTATGACATTATCATAAATCACGTTTAAACTGATTCCGTTGTCGATGCAGTCTGGAACTTTAGGTTATTTACATAACCCCGGTTCTCTGAGTAGTATTCGGGAGTATCTCACTATGGGAACGCCCCCTGCGTGACCTCATCAGAAACTGAATTATACTGCGCCAGCCCATTGGCTGGCCCAGGCGACCCTTGTGTCACGAGGGACGGGACCCTCCGCCTATATAAAGCGTACACACAGCGTCTGTCGTCATTCAAAACAAGCAACCTCTTTCTCGCTTCTAAAGCAAGGAGGGTGGTCCGGTGAGATACTCACGAATACTACTCAGAGAACCGGGGTTATGTAAATAACCTAAAGTTCTCTTTCATAGTATTCGTTTCGTATCTCACTATGGGAATATACTTACTCCTGTATTGCCAGACCTGCCTGTAAAACGACAACTGTCCCAGAATGGACCCTCACACTCTAGGAACTACGTCCTAAGAGGAACCCAAACTGAGGACTGAGTGTGATAGCGTTGGAGCCGTAACATCCAACCTATAAAATCTAGCGAACGTGTGGGGCGAAGCCCAGCACGCCGCCGCACACACCTCCTGAATAGACACCCCTTTAAAGAGGACCCCAATTGAAATAAGCCAGTGGCTTTCTTGGGTTTTTATCCTGTTAGTTGACCTTGTATGTAATATGTACTTTCATGTACCTACTTCTGCAAATCTTCTAATAAAGTTCTCAATCAATCAATCAATCAGTGCCCAGGAGGTCGCCAAACCTCTAGTAGAGTGCGCACGTAAGCCTGCGGGGGGCTGTAGACCCTTACTAGAGTAAGCCAAGGCAATAGCCGCCACTACCCAATGGATTCGCCCAGGATACAAACAACTGGTCACCTTTCCTGCAACCCTGAGTCCTGTCTATGTAAACACGCAGCGCGCGGACAGGACATAAAGTATGCAACCGCCTGTGCTCTTCCGAGGCAAAAGGCGGGGGATAGAAGGCAGCCAACTCTATAGGGGTGCAAGAGCCTATAACCTTCGGAATAAAGGCTGGGTTAGGCATCAGACTGACCCTAGAGTCCCCTGGGGAGAACTTTGTACACTCTCGGTGCACCGAGAGCGCATGGACTTCACCTATGCGCTTAGCCGAAGCCAAAGCAAGCAATAGGACCGTCTTTAGCGTTAACACTTTCACCTCCACCTGTTCCAGCGGTTCGAACGGTGGGCAGGAGAGAGCATCTAGTACCATAGGGAGGTCCCATGAAGGAGCTAACGGCCTAGACATAGGCAATTTCCTTCGGGCCCCTTTCATAAACTGGCACACCAACGGGTGCTGGCTTATCGACTTTCCACCCAGGCCAATATGACAAGCCGAAATAGCTGCCAAATAGACCTTAACGGTTGAGAAAGCCTTACCCCTCTCAATCAAGTCCTGTAGAAACGACAGAATAACTGTCACAGAACACTGAAAAGGGACAGCGTGTGACTCTGAGCACCAAGTCTCGAACACACGCTACTTATGCCCATACAACTTTCTAGTTGATGAGGCTCTGGCGCACTGAATAGTGTCGATCACCCCTTGGGGAAGACCCACTAGTGCAAGGTTGATCCCTTCACGGGCCAGGCCCACAGAGACAATCTCTCTGGGTGGGGATGGAATATCTCCCCCCGCGCCTGGGTCAGCAGGTCCCTGCGCAGCGGTAGTGGCCATGGCGGACCGGATAGGAGATGAAAAATCCCTGCCAACCAGTGCTTTCCCGGCCAACGCGGGGCTATCAGCACCATGGACAGATCTCCTTCCCTCACTCTGGCCAGAGTCGGGGGAATGAGTGCCACCGGTGGGAACGCATACAGGAGGGTCCTCGGCCACTCGTGCGCTAATGCGTCCACTCCCAGCGGGGCTCCCCGATCGCGCAGAGAGAAGAACAGGGGACACTGGGCGTTCTCTGCCGTAGCATAAACGTCTACGGTCGCTTGACCGAATCGTGACCAAATCTGTTTCACTACTTCGGGGTGAAGTCTCCAGTCTGCGTACAGTGGGTTGCCCCTGGACAACAAATCTGCTCCGTAGTTCAGAATGCCCGGTACATGGGTTGCTCTCAGCGACCGCATGTGTGCACTGCTCCACACTATCAGTCTGTGTGCCATGGTGTGTAACTGGTGGGACCTCAGTCCCCCTGTCTGTTTACATAGGCAACGACCGTGGAGTTGTCTGTCCTCACCAAAACATGATGTCCTCTCAACCACGGGAGGAAATGTTTCAGAGCCAAGTGAACAGCTAGCAGTTCCAGGCCGTTTATATGGGTAGAACGTAAGTGCGGGTCCCAACCCCCGTTTATGGTTATCCCTTCGAAAGTGGCACCCCAGCCTCTCAGAGAGGCGTCCGTGGTGATTACTTTTCTGTTCAGGCCAGGTCCCATAGAAACACCCTGTGTTATGAAACCTGGGTCCTTCCACTGGTGCAGAGCCAGTGAGCAATCCCTGGAGACCCTCACACGACGGTGACCGTCGCGGTGGGGGTCCAGGCCCAGAGAGGCCATCCAGCGCTGGATGCCTCTCATGTACAGGCGCCCCAGGGGTATGACCACCACAGCGGAGGCCATCAAGCCTAACAACCTCTGGCATTGTTTGAGGGTAACTATGTTGCCCCTGCGAAACAGCGCTATAGTCGCGCGCATCGTCTCCACTCTTTCTGGAGACAAAAACGCCTTGGCTCGGATAGAGTCCAGTGTGAGCCCTATAAACGCGATGCGTTGGGAGGGTGTCACCATGCTCTTTTCCATGTTTATTCGGAACCCCAGATTCGTTAGGTGTTTAGAAATGACCGCTGTGTGACGCGCCGCCTCCTCGCGGTTGGTGGCTGCCACTAACCAGTCGTCGATATATGTGGCCACTCTGATACCCCTCTGTCTGAGAGGGGCCACTGCTGCCTCGGTGCATTTTACAAACACCCTTGGGCTTAGTGACAGGCCAAAGGGAAGGACCACATATTCGTACACTATCCCTTGGAAAGCGAATCTCAGATATTTCCTTTGTGGAGGATATATCGGAATGTGGAAATAAGCGTCCTTCAGGTCGATTGATGTGAACCAATCCCCTGCTCGTATGAAACTTAGCAGGGAAGAGTGTGTCAACATCCTGAATTTGTATTTTCTGAGATGCTGATTCAAGACACGGAGGTCTAGAATAGCCCTCATGCCCCCCCCTTTCTTTGGGACCAGAAAATACTTCGAGTAGAAACCTCTGTGGGTCTCCTCGAGAGGTACAACTGTTATAGCTCCTTTCTCCCTTAGAATGGAGATTTCCTCCTGGAGAATATTGGCTCGTTCGCCCTGAGCTCGAGAGTACAGTATTTCTCTGAATGGGGGTGGAGCGACACAGAATTGGAGCCTGTAGCCCCTTCGTAGTGTCCTCAACACCCAGTCTGACTGTGTGCAGTCTGCCCATTCCCGTTGATGCGTGGAAAGCGGGCTGACTGGCCACACCGTCACCTGCGAGTTGTTGGCGCCCCCTTGTGGCCGGGGCGCGCAACAGCCGCGGGCCGCTTTCTGCATCACAGCCGCTGGACGGGCTAGTCCCACGGTCTGCGTTATGGCAGAGAAAGACTTGTTTTTCAACATCTCTTTTATTTTTATGCTTTTCAACATTGTTAACAACGCCCTTGCCACTCTGCCTGGATGCGCTTGTCGGGACATTTTTAATACATTGTGCATTAACGTGCTTGAGTGACAAACAACGTTGTAGTATGAACAGTCTCTCAGCTTTCCCCCGGAAGGCGTGTGAACACGGACGCCGACCGTGGTCTTGCACTTTGTATGGAACATGTCGTACCGAACTTGCTCTGGAACGGAGCTGGGAGGGTACAGGGCGGTCAGCGAGGGGGGCCGACTGGACTCGCTCTCCTCCCGAGGAGAGGCTGTCAGATCACCCGCTTCTTCTTCCTCGCCGACGCGGCGGCCGGGGGAGGGGGCGGGGACGCCTGAGGTCTGTCCCGGGGAGCCTGTTTTCTGGCCCATGGTTTCCTGGGACCTCTGGGTGCCTGGGGCGCTGCCTGCTGTCTAGCCGCTCTGGGGATCTTGAAGGCAGGGGCCGGGCGAGAGATAGCCTGCGCATATGACTGCCATGGCTGGGTCACGGGCGCTGCGGGCTGTGCTCTTCTCGGAAGGCACAGCTCCATAGCCTCATCCTCTCTCTTTTTCTCCTCACATCTCTTCTGCATTGAGGTGACTGCTGCACCGAAGAGACCCTGTGGTACGATAGGGGTGTTAAGAATTTCTTCTCTCTCCTTCGCCGACAGGTTGGTGAGACCGAGCCAACGCGCCCTCTCCTGCAGTACCATGAGAGCCATGGATTTACCCGTGGCTCGAATGGCCGTCTTGTGGAGACGGAGGATGTGATCCGTTATAACGCAGATTTCCTCCCATAGGGTAGGCATATTGTCTGGGTTAGCGGTCATATCCTCCTCCAGCTCAGCCTGGTAGGAGACACCATTGAGAGCCCTCGCTGTCAGTGCCGCTGCGTTGTAGCACTTGTCTGTAAGGCTAGCCTGGAAGCGGTCCGACTTGGAGGGTAGGGACGGGGCAGCCGAAGATACGGGGGTCTTCGGGTGCAGGTGGCGCGCCACCACCGGCTCGACCGGTGGGATGTGGCGGAGGCCGAGGGAGTCCATCCCCTCACAATCCAGTCGAGAACCCCCGATTATTGGGTGTTTCTCGCTGAATGGCCGTTCTTTCCACGTAACTGCTATCTCATCGAGTAGCTCGGGGAAGAACGGCATAACTTGTTTCCCCGTCTTAGCCGCCGTCTGCAGTCTTTTGCCGTCAAAGCGTGACATAGCAGTTTCGGTTTGGGCGACGGGCCAGGGGATATTCAGCCTCTCCGCTGCTCGCTTGCACATGTCCTGCATGTCGCAGTCCATGGGTGACGGGGCGGAGGGTTGGTTACCTCCGTCAGGCGTGGGGGGCTTTCCAGCTCCGCGCCTACCGGTTGATAATGAGGAGTCTTTCTCATAATCGGTGGACAAAATGAGGTCTGAGTCACGCGACCCTCCCTCATCTCTCTCATAGCGAGCAGCGGTAAAGCTGTCCATCCCCTTGTCATCCAGTACCGGGAAAAGTTATTTCTACTTTTGTCTCTCACACTGGGTTTTGCTACCCGTAACCGTTCGGAGTATTCCTACTCGCAGAACAGGGAGTATTGCTACACGCGTCGTTCAGAACGAGGAGTATCGCTACTATTTTTGTTCCGAGCAAGGCGAGTGTTGCTACTCGAATCGTAACACGGGGTATCGCTACCCCGAGTCAGAGTATTCCTACTCTTCAACAGAAGTATTTCAACTCCTGTGAACGTCAACGAAAGTGCAGTTTAGCAGCAGAGCGCCCGTCGGCACGAGTTTGGTCGCTCGTATCTGTGGACTGTTTAGCTCTAGCCACCCGCACAGTTGTTGTCAGCTCCAGTGAGAAGCGAGAAAATGTTTTTGAATGACGACAGACACTGTGTGTACGCTTTATATAGGCGGAGGGTCCCGTCCCTCGTGACACAAGCATCGCCTGGGCCAGCCAATGCGCTGGCGCAGTGTAATTCAGTTTCTGATGAGGTCACGCAGGGGGCGTTCCCATAGTGAGATACGAAACGAATACTATGAAAGAGAACATGTAGATAGTACTAGCTTTTTTGTCTGTCTTACATGTAACGATGAATTGAGAATCAAGGACCCCAATTGAAATAAGCCAGTGGCTTTCTTGGGTTTTTATCCTGTTAGTTGACCTTGTATGTAATATGTACTTTCATGTACCTACTTCTGCAAATCTTCTAATAAAGTTTTCAATCAATCAATCAATCAAAACATGTTTTGGTCTGGCGAGAACGTTCGTTGCACGGAAATTGACTGATTGGGTGAAAAGTATATTTTTTCGGCGTTCTGTCGGGCGTTTGACTGACCATTTATATGCAACGTTTGCAGGAAATGTGCTATAGAAATAAAAAGTTATTATTATTATTATAGGCAACTATGGGCTTCAAAAAGGGTGGGACAAGACGCTCGTTCACGTGTGCAACAGAGTTGATTGGAAGCAGGCGTGGAACTTGCAAATTCCACCGGCGTGCGCACCGTTTTATAAATCCGAATGTTGGTGCCGTAAATGTTCTTGCTTTGTAAAGGTGCGTAGGTATGCAAAGCGTAGGTACACAAAGCTTTATAAATGAGGCCCCTGGTGTCTCAATACTGCAGGTCCTGGTGGTCCTGGTGTCTCAATACTGCAGGTCCTGGTGTCTCAATACTGCAGGTCCTGGTGTCTCAAATACTGCAGGTCCTGGTGTCTCAATACTGCAGGTCCTGGTGTCTCAATACTGCAGGTTCTGGTGTCTCAATACTGCAGGTCCTGGTGTCTCAATACTGCAGGTCCTGGTGTCTCAATACTGCAGGTCCTGGTGTCTCAATACTGCAGGTCCTGGTGTCTCAATACTGCAGGTCCTGGTGTCTCAATACTGCAGGTCCTGGTGTCTCAATACTGCAGGTCCTGGTGTCTCAAATACTGCAGGTCCTGGTGTCTCAATACTGCAGGTCCTGGTGTCTCAATACTGCAGGTTCTGGTGTCTCAATACTGCAGGTCCTGGTGTCTCAATACTGCAGGTCCTGGTGTCTCAATACTGCAGGTCCTGGTGTCTCAATACTGCAGGTCCTGGTGTCTCAATACTGCAGGTCCTGGTGTCTCAATACTGCAGGTCCTGGTGTCTCAATACTGCAGGTCCTGGTGTCTCAATACTGCAGGTCCTGTTGTCTCAGTTGGGTCACTACTGTAGGCCCTGCATGTCTCATGTAGGCTATTAGCATCTTAACTAATCTGCTTACGACACAGTGCGTTGTTTCACCAGCTTGCAGAGAGTGACGTGGAAAAGATGATCACTGATGGCATCGCTTACGAAAATAAGATGTGTGCAATGAAGGCCGGGGTGGGAGGGCATCGTTTTCAGAAGAGGTGAGGAGAGGTTTAGTGCTTGCCAGTCAATTCTCTGTTCTCTCTCCATTGTATATTGTGGAACTTTCAAGGTGTGAATCTCCTGTTCTACCACATCCAAAAGGTGTTCTATTGAATTCAGATCTGGTGACTGGGAAGGCTACTGAAGAAGTTCATGAAACCAGTTTGACTACTTTTTCTTTCTTCTGACATGGTGCATAATCATGCTGAAAGTAGCCATTAGAAGAAGTACATTGTGGCGATGAAGGGATGCACATGGTCAGCAACAATACTCAAATAGGCTGTGGCATGCAAGCGATGATTGATTGATATTAACGGGCCCAAAGAGTGCCAAGAAAACATTCCCAACAACAGAATGAATGTTGTTCCTAAAAAAGAGCTTGGTGAATATATATGTGTATTGTGGCAACGCTCTCACTTGACCGGAGTAAATGTACACATACTGAGCTAGAGAGATGAGGAGACGGAGGTCACTTTAGGCGCATTGCCATATTTATTCCTAACTTAGAAGGTAGAGTTGGGCACTGCCCACTCGGAAGGACGGCGTTGCCGTGAAAGTCAATTATATAAAAAGGTTAACACAAGTTGCCCTCCACTGAAGGGGGGTTGCCGGTTGGCCATAGGGGATCCGTCCGTTCAGGGTCGGGGCGCGGCGTTTCGCTGTGCTCTCTGTGCTCCGGCTATCCTATATTCATCCAGCTCGTCGTCACTTGAGCTCCGTTCACCTGGGCTCTCCGCTCAGGCCGTATCGGTCTGGTCACAAAAGACACATCCGTTATTATAACTTTGACTTTGGCTATGCGCCGTAGGCGACTCTCACCGCTCGGCGCTCTGGTCCGTCGGGTCTCGCTTTGGGCTCGTCGGGTCGTTGGCTCCAGTGGTCTGGGGTAGGGGTACTCCGTCCCTCCCTCTCGGTGCTCTGGTCCGTTCGGTCCTCACTCTGGGGCTCGTCGGCTCGACTCCGGGTTCTCTGCTGGTTGGATCTGGCACCGGCTCTAGTGCCGGGGTAGAGGTAGTCCGTCCCTCCCTCTCGGCGCACTGATCCAGTACACAAAATGACACCTGTTATTATATAACACTGTTCACTGTTCACGCCGGCAGTCTGTTTCTCACCCGTCCTGGCAGTGTCGGTTCATTGGATCTGGCACCGGCTCTGGTGCTGGGGTAGGGGTAGTCCGTCCCTCCCTCTCGGCGCGCTAGTCCGGCGGTTCTCGTTCTGGGTTCGTCAGTTCGTTGGATCTGGCACCGGATTTAGTGGTCTGGGGTAGGGTAGTCCGTCCCTCCCTCTCGACAGTCTGGTCCATTACACAAAATGACACCCGTTAATAAATCCCGGTTCAAATGTTCATGCCAGCAGTCCGGCTCTCACCCGTACTGGCAGCATCCCGGTCTGATGTAGCTCACTTCCCTCGTTTGACCATGGCTTTCCTTCCTTTATGTGCAGTGGCTAGTCCCGGGCACAGCTGCCTCGCAGCCGCTTAACGAGCCCGCGGTTGGTGCTGCGCTGATTAGCGGATGCGGGACAGCTGTGTGAGCGGATCGCTCTCTCTCTCTTGGTGTCTCTGCCTAGGGGACTGTGGGCTCTCTCCACGGTGCTGACGCCGCGGCGCGTGCATGACAGGTAGAGGGATGCCACATTTCCCCCTCCCCAGTAGAAGGCCGGTGTCGACTCTGAAGTCCCCTAGGCAGGTCAAATCAAATCAAATTTTATTTGTATAGCGCATTTCTTACAAGATGCAACTCAATGCGCTTCACATACTGACAGAGCCGCAAGCAGGCAAAAGTAAAAACCTGTACACTATGTAGCCAGGAAAATTCCGTTGCAGCCCTCTACTCAGAGCGACTACTAACCAGTTTGCCTACCAGCACCCAGCGGTGGACCCCACACCCCCCCGGGGGAGCCCCCGCCGCCCCACACACCCAGCCCGCCCCACCAGCAGCACACCCGGCCCCGCTAAGCAAGCACAGACCATGAAGGCCCCGCACAAGGACGGCCAAGCAGGTGCCCCAGCGGCGGAACAGACCAGGCACACGGGGCAGCCGGGGGCCCCCAAGGAGAGGCCCAAGGACCACCGGCGCATAGCAAGCAAGCAAGGGCGAAAAACCTGTACACTGTTACGTTTAGCTATAAAGTTCAATGTGTAGGATGGTGTTGGACCCAAGTGCGGTGCGGCTCAGATAAACGGAGGTCGAGACAGGAATAAAATAAATGTTCTCTTTACTGAGATATCAAGTGTCATTCATAACAGGACAATTGTACAGGTCAAAAGTAAAGGAGAGCAAACAAGGCGCCGAACGGCGATTAAATAATAACTTCAATACAAAACAACTTGCGACTCGAGAAAACAAAGGAGAGCAAACAAGGCTCCATAAACTAACAGCAATAGTAACACCAAAACACAAAATAACAAAACAGTATAGAAAGTCAATGTACCTGGAATGAGCGACAGGCAATTCAAGTCCTCCAGGACAGGTAGGACAGAGTCAATATACAGTATATCTCAAAAGTGAGTACACCCTTTAGATGTTTGCAAATATTCTGTCATATCCTTTCAGGGGATAACACTATCTTAATGAAACTTTGATATAACTTAAAGTAGTCAGTGTGCTGCTTGAATAACAGTATAGATTTATTGTCCATTGAAAATTACTCAGTACACAGCTGTTAATGTCTAAACAGCTGGCAACAAAAGTGAGTACACCCCATAGTGAACATGTCTAAATTGTGCCCAAAGTGTCAATATTTTGTGTGACCACCATTGTTATCTAGCACTGCTTTAACCCTACTGGGCATGGATTTCCCCAGAGCTGCACAGGTTGCTTCTGGAATCTTTTTCCACTCCTCCATGACGACATCACGGAGCCCACGGATGTTGGACACCTTGCACTCCTCCACCTTCCTCTTGAGGATGCCCCACGTGCTCAATTGGGTTTAGGTCTGGAGACATACTTGGCCAGTCCATCACCTTAACCTTCAGCTTCTTCAGCAAGGCCGTTGTCATCTTGGAGGTGTGTTTAGGGTCATTATCATGTTGGAAAACTGCCCTACGGCCCAGTTTCCGAAGAGAGGGGATCATGCTCTGCTGCAGGATGTCACAGTATACAGTATATTGGAATTCATGTGTCCCTCAATGAAATGCAGCTCCCCAGTGCCGGCAGCACTCATGCAGCCCCAGACCATGATGCTGCCACCACCATGCTTGACTGTAGGCAAAACACATTTGTCTTGGTACTCCTCACCAGGGTGCCGCCACACACGCCGGACACCATCTGACCCAAACAGGTTTATTTGGTCTCATCAGACCACAGGACATGGTTCCAGTAACTCATGCTCTTGGATTCATTGTCTTCAGCAAACTGTTTGCGGGCTTTCTTATGCATCGGTTTCAGAAGAGGCTTCTGTCTGGGGCGACGGCCATACAAACCGATTTGATGCAGTGTGCGGCGTATGGTCTGGGCACTGACAGGCTGACATCCCACTTCTGCAACCTCTGCAGCAATGCTGGAAGCACTCGCACGTCTATTTTTGGAAACCAACCTCTGGATATGACGCTGAGCACGTGGACTCAACTTCTTTGGTCGACCCTGGCGAGGCCTGTTCCGAGTGGAACCTGTCCTGGAAAACCGCTGTATGTTCTTAGCCACTGTGCTGCAACTCATTTTCAGGGTGTTGGCAATCTTCTTATAGCCAAGGCCATCTTTGTGAAGCACAATAATCCTTTTTTTCAGCCGCTCAGAGAGTTCCTTGCCATGAGGTGCCATGTTATCCAGCATTCAGAGAGAATTTTGCCCCAAAACACCAAATTTAACAGCCCTGCTTATCATTTACACCTGAATCCTTGTAACACTAACGAGTCACATGACACCAGGGCGGGAAAACAACATCATTGGGCACAATTAGGACAAGTTCACTATGGGGTGTACTCACTTTTGTTGCCAGCTGTTTAGACATTAACCACAGTGTACTGAGTAATTTTCAAAGGACAATAAATCTATACTGTTATTCAAGCAGCACACTGACTACTTAATGTTATATCAAAGTTTCAGTAGGATTATGTTATCCCCTGAAAGGATTAACAGAATATTTGCAAAAATCTAAAAGATTAAGCAAGGGTTTCTCATCACACAAACAAATATGAACGACCGACAAGCGAACAGGGAAATGGGACACACTTAAGTACACATACAAACACACACAGGTGACAATAATCAGTCAATCAGTCCAGGGGATAAGTAATGCTCGACATAACCAGCAAGAGGCATCGGGGAGTCATCCTAGCTGACCCCCCTCGTAACAGTACACCATGTATCCAGGAAAAGTTCCTTGCATATTATCGGCGTACACACTGTCCATACATTTAGTGTTATATCTGCATCGTTCTGCATCCAGCATGGGCACAGGTCCTGGTACTCTTTCCTGCCAATAGAGAATCTCAAGCGCAGTTATGATGCAACAACACAATAAAGATGACAGCAATACAACCAGGGGCCCTTTCCACTAGGCGAGATTAACTCTGATCCAAGCGATTAACTCTGATCCAGGTTTAAATAAGTTTGCGGCCGGTTCCATCAATGTGGCTCAAATAATTCGCTGCTTGGTTGCTACCCGAGGAGAGGGTTGAGAAACACTGTAATAGACAATAGTTCACCTCCTTTGTGTCCGTCATTTTCACCACTGTCGTATTAACGCACACACATTAACAACAATAACACTACATCTATTTGGGATTGAAGCAGACTGTTTGTTTGCACAGAGAGAGGGTGAGTTGAGGATGTCGAAATGTCTGTTGACCGCGCTACGCTAACGCCATGTACCATCTTTCTAGTCCATGCAATAGCCTACCATCAACTAGCAATGTTTTTTTATCGTAGTTAAATAAACACCCTTAAACTGCAGCTACTACGGACTCATGGTCGTTCCTTGGACTCAGGTGTCAGACAGATCTCCCTACACTACAGTGGTGTGCCGTCAGGGCCAGCAAGGCCTTCTCTGCTGGCCTAAACATCATCAGAATATACATTTTATTTTAATATATTTTTTCCACAAATATGTATTAATGATTCCCCATAGTCTATTCTCTTCATTTCATAGCTTTCCTCTTGGTTGCGCTGCTTCCAGTCTCCGATTGAGATTTGGAGGGCTGGCCTTTATGTTAGAGCTTTCATCCAATCAAAATGTGTTGCTAGGGGGCTCCAAAATCTGCCCGCCTGCACAATAAACGGTGCCGCGAATACGACCTGTAACTTAACGTTGAACGAGAAAACCTGTGGCGTACCTAGTGGAAACCTACGTAGATTTCGAGTTGGCGAGCAAAAGCAACAACGGCGCCTGCTGTAAGGCTCAATGATGTCAGCACCCAGCACGTCTTTTGATTGGATACGCACTATTGATACGCACTATTGATATTCACTATTGAGATGCGTAACTATGCCGGTAGATGTGAAACTTTTGAAAGTGCGCAGGGAAACGGAGCTCCACAACGAAAGCTTTCGTTGACTGATCGATAATACTGATCGATTGTGTCCTGTTTTTGGGTAAACAATAACTTTCATTTAGGGGACACGATGAAAGCGCCGAGTCCACAAACAGAGGAAACTACGTTGAGCTTTTCTTGCTGAAAACAACCCAGATTTACATTACCACCTGTCCACAAACAAAGTGTTTACTGGGACGTCAGGCAAAATACAAAACGACCTGATTTTTGCTATTGCTGAAGTGATGGGAGAAGAGATCAAAATGGAGATTAAAAAGGCACCCTTTGTCGCTATTATGGTGGACGAGACGACAGACGTGGGTAATGTAGCGATCTTAAAGATGTTAGTTTAACACTCTTCATTGTAAATGCGGATTTATTGATTAAAAATGCTTCGGAAATATTAATATAACTCTGTTGTACTTGTCTGACTATGTTAAGGTGATGCAACGCCCGGTTATACTGTGTTTCTGTCTAGTTTCTAGAGCCATGGCGTCATAACGATGGTATTAAGAGGTAGAATAATTCAGGTAGGAATGTGTCGGACATCACTGAAGGCCTAGGTGTGAAATGCACCGCCCGCCACTGCTGCACTAGCCCTCTTGTTGTTTGATAGTCGCATCACAGTGACGACGATACACAAGTGCAGACCTGCGGCGAGCCTAATGATCATAATAATAATGAATATAGATTTAAGATGAATCACAACCACAATAGGAACCATTAGACCACCATTAGTGCTATATCCTTCTCTGCCAGCACCAATCCAAATCTTCTTATCTATTCTCAATACAATAACTAAGGTTTGCAATTCTCAGATTCGGCTCAACACATCAACAAACACTTAGAATAGTATTGTTAACATAGCTAAACACACATTTACTGGACATTCACTCGTAAGCACAATCATCATGAAGTGCTTCGAGAAACTAGTCCGGGCCCACATACTCGCACGCCTCCTGCCCAACCTGGATCCATACCAGTTCGCCTACAGAGCCCACAGGTCCACAGAGGACGCCATCGCGACGACTCTCCACGCCACTCTATCCCACCTGGAGAGGGGAAACAGCTACGCGAGACTGCTCTTCGTGGACTTCAGCTCCGCCTTCAACACCATCCCTCCAGACAGGCTAGTGACCAAACTACTAGACCTGGGTCTATCACACTCTATATGTGCGTGGATCAAGGACTTCCTGACCGACCGCCCCCAGAGGGTGCGGGTGGGCCCCCACACCTCCACAGCCCTCAGCCTCAGCACTGGGTCCCCCCAGGGCTGCGTGCTAAGCCCCATCCTCTACAACCTCTACACCTACGACTTCACCCCCGTCCACCCCAGCAACTCCATCGTAAAGTTTGCAGACGACACCACCGTGGTGGGATGTATCTGGGGGGGGGACGAGGCGGCGTACAGGGATGAGGTAGAGCAACTGAGCAAGCTGTGCAAGGTTAACAACCTGCTGCTGAACAAGTCAAAGACCCAGGAAATCATCGTAGACTTCAGGAGGAAAAAGTCCGAGATCCAGCCCCTGCTCATCGACGGAGAGAGCGTGGAGAGAGTCTCAACCCTCCGATTCCTGGGACATCACATGCGGGATGACCTGACCTGGAAGGACAACACAAAAGGCACCATCAAGAGGGCACAACAGCGGCTATACACCCTGAGATGCCTCAGGAAGGAACACAGCAAGCAGGAGATACTGGTGACCTTTTACCGCGGCGCAGTGGAGAGCATCCTCACCTACGGAATCTGCAACTGGTTCTCCAGCTGCACAACAGCGGAGAGAAATGCGCTACAGAGAGTAGTGAGAACAGCACAGAAGATCACCGGCGCCCCCCCCCCCCTCTCTGGAAGAGCTGTACAACACACGCTGTCTCAGGAAGGCCTCCAAGATCTCCAGGGACCCGACCCACCCTGGGCACGTACACTTTACCAGGCTGCCCTCGAAAAGGCGGTTCAGGACCCTGGCCGCTAAGACAAACAGACTGAAGAACAGCTTCTACCACAGGGCCGTCCAGGCCCTGAACACAGCAAAGACCTAAGTTCTGGGCCCTGGACAGTCTGGACGGATTGTATGGCAGCTGCTGGACTGAAAAAATCAGGTGTAGTGCTGAGGCACAAACATGTACATTTCAAGCCTGCAAACTGTGACACTTTAAATAACGTGAAACAATACTATTGTGCAATATGACAACCCTAGTCGTCTATCTGTACAGTATAGTACAGTGGATTGTGTACATAGCCTTTATTTATGTAAACCAGCTCCTTCCCTTCTTGTGATTTTTTAAAAGTTTTTTTTTTTTTTTTCTTTCCTAACACCAGGGGAGCCACCCCTCCTAAATTTCGTTGTTTGGTACCTGTACTGTAGCAATGACAATAAAGTCCATTCATTCATTCATCATTCATTATTACTGATTACAAGCTAACATGTTAAGCATCCTAGCTCCTTGCTTGCTACAGCATGGCTAAGTTGACAGTTGGCTGGTATGACGCCATTAGGCTAGCAACGTATTTCTTAACATTTAGGAAAACATGGTATGTTTCTTCAGAAAATGTACATCTTTTGCAAATACATACTTTGCTGGTAATTGTTTTATAGAGTTCTGAATTGCGCAGAGACATTTTGTTACTTACCCAGATAGCTGCCTTCTCTTCTCTTCAACGTACTCTTCAGTCCAGCTGTCAATCAAGCCACGATGACGTCCGTGTGGGTGTGGTTTGCGTTGACAGTGACCAATCATAAAATTGTATATTGGTATCTTGGTATCCGCCCCAAATTGTCAAAAGTCATTTTATCTCCTCGAGCAGAAATGAACCCCGCGCGTAAAAAAGTTGACCGCGGGAGGCAGAGAGAAACTCGCGGGCAAAACTTAACTGCGCGCACGCAAAATCAATTTATGGGCGTGTTAAACACAACTGCGTGCCCGTGAGGTGGATTTATGACCGTGTGAAACTTGCGAAGTTAATATCTGCGCGTGTGGAACTTATAACTACGCGTGTGGAAGTTAATATCTGCGCGTATGGAACTTATATTCGCGCGTGAGACTTTTGACACAAATGTGACGCCATAGTACAGGATCCTCAGGACCCGTACCAGCAGCTTCTTTCACAGAGCTATCACTCTGATAAACAATCCCCCCCTCCACACACCCCACTGAACAGACACGGTATTTTCCATATGACAAGCAAGGGTTCTCATCACGTCAACAAGCACGAACAACTGACAAGGGAACAGGGAAATGGGACACACCTAAATACACATACAAACACTCACAGATGACAATGATTATGCAATTAGTCCGGGGCATGAGTAATGCACTTCGACCAGCAGGAGGCATCGCGGAGTCTTCCTCGCTGACAGGTTGCACATCCCTGGGTAATGTGATCACTCTATAACCTTTGCACTACAGATGTTTACATTACTACCCTCACATACTGTATATTGCACATTGCATATGTCTCCTGATATAGCTTCTTTTTATACTTCTGCATATCTCACTGTACATAGCTCAACGGTATATAGTAGATAACTGTATATACCTCTAAACTAAACTGATGTTTACAATACTACCTCTGCACATACTGTATATTGCATAGTTATCTGGGTCATTTTTTTTATAGGGTGCCATTTGGACTTCATAACTTCTGAAAACAGACATTTTGATTTACCTATATTTTAATGTTTTATTATATAAAGGACATATCTAACTTGCTGAAAAAGATAGTGGTCGAGCTCAGGCACCTAAATTGTATTTTATTTAGAATACACTCTGTTAGTTGAATAGGGCTAACAGAGTGGACACTAACAGGGTGGACATTTTGAGTTAAAGTTAGCCTTTAGCCTGCCTGTTTTGATTGATTGATTGAAAATTTTATTAGAAGATTTGCAGAAGTAGGTACATGAGAGTACATATTACATACAAGGTCAACTAAAAGGATAAAAACCCAAGAAAGCCACTGGCTTATTTCAATTGGGGTCCTTGATTTTCAATTCATCGTTACATGTAAGACAGACAGGAAAAGAAAAAAAACTAGTACTATCTACAAGATAATACAGACAAATAACTATTACTATCTACAAGATAAAAATATATCCATCAATACTAGATATACAATACAACAAAACATCAGGTATGTACAGCGGGTAGGACAGGTGGGGACATACACCACAGGTGGGGGCGGGGGACAAAACACAAAGTATGTACAGTGGGTAGTTCGGGTCTTTTAATCTGATTTTTGATTTAGAGGGTCCAGTTACGGATTGCAGCCTCCTGTAAATGTTTTTTGAGAGTGGTTTTGAAGGTGGGCAGTGTTTTGCACTCCTTTAAGATTATAGGAAGGGCGTTCCACATTTTTACTGCATAGTTTGCAAACGAGTTTAACCCCTTGTTTGTGGTGCAACGCGGTTGAACGTGGTTCGTGGAGCTTCCTCTGGTGTTGTATGTGTGGACGTTGTTCACTTTTTGGAAGTATGTTGACAGGTACTTGGGTGTCTTTGTGGTGTAGCGTATCTTGAAGACCAGGCCCAGTGCAAGCTGCTGCACTCTGTCAACTACTCGTAGCCAATCAAGGCTCAAAAAATGAGCAGCGGTTAGATGTGTCCTAGGGTTGAGGCCTAGCAGAAGCCTAACCAGTTTATTTTGGGCTGTCTGGAGTCTTGTTTTATGGGCCTTTGTGGTTCTATAGTACCATGATGTTACGGCATAGTCGAAGTGACATTGAATGAGAGCTCCTGATAGGGTCCTCAGTGTGTTTTTACTGACAAGTGAGGATATCCTGTACAAGAATCTAGTTCTATGGTTCACTTTTTTGATTACTTTTGCTGCCATTTTATCTCCGGAAAGATTTGCCTCTAAGATGGAGCCCAGGTATGTAATATCCTCTTTTCTTGTGATATTAATGTTACCCACTTTTATTTTAAAATGTTCAGCCTTTCTGAGTTTAGATGGGGATCCGTATAGGATGGTTTCAGTTTTACCTAGGTGTATTGATAGTTTATTGTCAGCTAGCCAGATGCAGATTCTACTCAGTTCAGTGCTTAGCGCTTTTTCCACCTGCAATATGTCCCTGTCAGAGACCAGCAGAGCCGAGTCATCCGCGAACAGGAACAAATTGCAATCACATGCTGATGACATGTCATTCACATATATTAGGAACAGTAAAGGTCCCAATATGCTTCCTTGTGGAACGCCGCAGGTCACTGGGAGGGGGGGGGACAGTGTTCCGTTCACACTAACCACCTGTTCCCTCCCCTCTAAGTAGGATTGCATCCAGCCCACCGATGTTCTATCGAACCCAATTGCTTTCAGTTTATCTAACAATATGTGGTGATCTACTGTGTCGAAGGCCTTCTGGAGGTCCAGCATGACCATGCCGCAGTACTTGCCCGAGTCCACCTCATGGTTGATGTGGTCGTTCAAATAGAGAAGGCATGTGTCAGTGGAATGGGATGTTCTGAATCCTGATTGAAATTCATACATCAGATTTTTTTCGGTAAGGTACCTATCAACCTGTTCATAAACTATTTTTTCCATAAGTTTCGAGATGGAATTAAGAATAGAAACAGGTCGGTAGTTGCCTGGGTCTAATTTGCTTCCTTTTTTATACAGTGGGGTTACCCTTGCTATTTTAAAGTCAAGGGGGACGTGTCCCTGTTTGATGGAGAGGTTTATTATGTGGGTGATGATTGGGGTAATGGAGGCAGCTGAGTCTTTTAGAAATCTGGCTGGAATATTGTCATGGCCCGTGGCCTTTTCTGAGTGTAGAGCGCCCAGCTTTTTAAACACCTCATCGTTTGACACCATGGCGAGTTTAAAATCATCTTTGCGTACACCCAGTTTATTGTAGAACGCACGGATGTGCTCTACACCATAACGCCCTGAGTGGGGTGGTAGATTGTTAACTAATTTAGTGGCTATGGTTGTAAAGAAAGTGTTTAAGCACTTAGCCACATCCAGCTTGTCTGTAAGGAGAGAATCTCCAGATTTTATGCTGATGTTTGTAGACCTGGTTTTGAGTTTTTGACTGCAACCTAGTTGGCTATTAAGTAGCTTCCACAGGTCACGTGGTTTGTTTAAGTTTTCTTCGATTTTGTTATCGAGGTATTCTTTCTTAGCAGATTTGGTCATGGTAATTACCTGATTGCATAGTTTGTTGCATTGTTTTTTAATTTTCTCAAAGTGGGTTTTGTGATCTTCGTTTAGTGTTTCACTAATTTTGATTTGCATTTTTGAACTTCAGAGCATTTTAGGTCTCTGATTTTCATAGCATTTAGAATGTCCGAATTCATCCATGGTTCCGATCGGGCTTTAACCCTGGTGGTTCCCATGGGGGCTATACTGTCAATAATATTTAGGAATTTGGTTTTGAAACCTAGCCATGCCTCTTCAACCTGTGTGCATTTTAGTTCATCTAACCAATCTTGTTTCTCCAGTTTATGGTTTAAGGCCTCACTAGAATAGGATTTAAGGGATCTAGTGGTTACAGTTTTATGACCGCCAGCCTTGGGTTTATGTTTTTTACGAGTGCAAAAGATCATGTAATGATCACTTAGCCCACATACAATAACCCCACTCTTGGAGATTTTGGACTCATCCGATGTTAGAATGAGATCTATGGTGGTTTGAGTAGAAATACACACCCTAGTGGGTTTGGTAATTTGTTGACGGAGACCGTGCAATTCAGAAAACCTAGTGAAGGATTTGAAAACGGATGCTTCATTTCTGAGCATGTCCGTGTTCAAATCCCCAATAAGAATCTTTTCCACACAGTCAGCGTCATCCAAGCACCCCTCAAGAATATCATAGAAATCATTCTGATTGGGAGGTCTGTAGATAGTACCAACCAGCACCGGTTTTGCTTTGTTAAAGATAATTTCAACCCAAACAGATTCTAATTTGTCACGATTCAGGTCACACCGGGTGTTAAAGATAATATCGTTGTGAATGTACATGCAGACACCACCCCCATACCCTGCCTGTGTTAGCATAATGCCTAGCATGACCATGTATACTTGATGAGGAATCTAATGTACACTAAACACTTTTTTGAAATTATTCAATTTGATTGATCTCCTCAATACTTAGGCCTAACAGGGTGGACACGTTATGGTCAACCACATTAAACTCACTTGATAAAAACATCAAAATCAGATGGTAAAAGAGGCAGAAAATCACACAGCTTACCACATTTGAATTTCTCTCCACTGATGTGATGTCACCTCATGAGAGTGATGTGATTGAGAAACATGTTTTGTTTTTTAAAGGGACATTAACACAGCTCAACAGGGTGGACAGTGACCGCAGGGACAAACATATCACCTTAATTTTTTGTACCAAATTAATTTGGGGGGGATAAAAACGATATTTGATTCAATAGATATTGCTCATAATAGTAACATATTTGGAAATGTATATGTTTTTATTAGTTCTTTTTTAGATTGAAGTTGATTGAACAACACTGGGGACATGGCAAAATCCCATTTACATCTTTAACCAAAGCTTTTAAAATGTAAAAAACAACAACTTAGAAGCCCATATCATAATAAATAACAATTGACTATACATGAAAAAACAAATGGACGAATCTAATTTAATCTGAATCTAAAACCAAATAAACACATTTCCAGCCACTTTCCTTGCTGTATCACCTTAATTCACACACAATTATGTATATGAGAGATTATTTTCTACGGGATTCTTTTTTGCCACATTTTGTAGAGTGACTGAGATGATGTTGTCCCATCGCTTGTGCTTTTTCCTCTCCAACATTCAACTCTGATAGATTTAAGGGTGGATTCACACCTGTAATTTGGTCCAATTCAGACTGGTCCAATTCATAATATGTTACAATGTTGCACTTGGACCTGGTTCAATTCGTGTTCACACAGCAATCTTGACAGAGCTGCTGATCTTCACCTCTGCTGTGGTCGAATTTGCATTGTGTCAATCAACTTTTGCTGATTCTCTATTCTCATTTTCTGTTAAAACAAAATGGCATAATCATGACCAGGTTATCACAGAGTTTACCATCAATGTCTAATGTTCACATGTATTGTTAATGAGACGGATTATACAGCTATTGTCATGAGCGTTAACTCCTCGCAAGCTGAATTATCTTGTCTTATACTAATTATCTATCTTATATTAACGTGAAGGCATGGTGAAATAGCATTTTGGGTATTCTTAATGCAGTCAGATATAACATAATTTTAAGTTGTGGAAGTTGTGACCACTTGTATGAGTTTGTTCGATCATGTCCATGACTGTTAAAATATGACAAATAATCATTGGGAATAAATGTATGTTTATGTTTGATCCGTCATCTATTTTCAGTGTTTTATTTTCATATTATATAGTGTGTTAGTGTGACAGTACAGGGTACAGCTGAGTTGTATTGGGTTTGTGGGTAACTTGCATTCTCACTGCAAATGAATCGGAAGCGGACTGAGACCACGCTCTAGACGGACTCGGTTTGGTTGATTTGCTCTGGATCAGAGTGCGATTGCTGTGTTGACATTATGCCCAAAGGAACCGAATTAGGGGGGAAATGCTCCCTGATTCGGACCAATGAGCTATAGGTGTGAATCCACCCTAAGTCTCCCCAGGCCTCACATTCCTGGGTCGCATTCCTGAGCAGTTTTGTTCCTCTCCATTTGCTCAGTTTGTAATGACAACCTGATTCATACAGTTTGTAATTGATTCCTATGTAAATCAGAGACCTATAAAAACAATGATATTACAAATGTAAGAGTGTCATAGAAAAGGGTCTGAATACTTATGTGCATGATGTATTTCTGTATTTCAATTTTAATACATTTACTGAAATTTCAAAAAACGTGTTTTTGCTTTGTCTTTCTGGGGTATTGTGTGTGGATTGATGGCAAATTATAATATATAATATAATATAATATAATCCATTTTAAATTGAGTCTATAACACAACAAAATGTGAAAAAAGTGAAGGGGTCTGAATACTTTCCGAAGGCACTATATGTACTGTATATGTATGGGAAAAAGTTTGACTTTTGGGACTCTTGTCGGAACCAGAATCTGCCGAGACATGTTTGTGTTTAGTTTGGAATTAGTTTAGAATGTGTCAATCACGCACAACTCAACTGGTGTCTGTCCATCTGTTCAGCCTCCTCCTCCTCCATGCTATCTCCCATCCACAATATCCACTCTGATGGATAACCCAGCCCACTCTCATCCAGCATTTAACATCTGTCAGAGGCCTAACTTAAACTAGCTTGTTTTTGGACAGAAAATGACTCCAGTCAATAATGAAAAGATAAATAAAAAATCAAGTTTAAAAGTGTATTGCCATAGGTACCGGGATATAACACAACCTCTACTCAGCACTGCAGTAACAATACACTTTTCATTTCATTTCATTTATTTATTTTTGCACATGAGATTGTCATACATGTCATACATTTATGTGTCCTGTACAATTAATTAATTTCCCCATGGGCAAAAAAGGAGCAGGAAGAAGAAAAATCATATAATTACCTGCCCCCTATTCATCATCAACAAAAATTACACTTGATGGTCGGCGCACAACCAGAATTTGCACAAAATAATTTATGTATTACAAAAATGTACAATGAAACCTACCAAGACCAACAAAGAAACAAACAATGAGCAAATGAACAATAAAAAAAAGGAAAGAAAAAAAAGAAAGAAAGAAAAAGTATTATTAGTATTATTTTTCTTCATATTGATAATCACAAAATTTCTTATTTTTTTATATTTTTTTGAATTGACAAATATTACTACATCCCTTAAGATCGCTATGGAGAGAATTCCACAATTTTACACCAACGACTGATATACATCTCTGTTTAAGTGTAGTGCGTGCAAAACTTTAAAATGACATTTCCTCCTACTGGACTCACTTTCTAAATGAAAAAGGTTTTGTAAAAGGTTTTGTTTTTCTGGCAGTATTTTACCTCTTGCCCTAAACATAACTAATAATGTTTGAAACTTAACCAAGTCATCACATTTAAATATTCTAGACTTAATAAATAATCTGTTTGTGTGTTCTCGAAAATGTACTTTATGTGTGATTCTTATAGCTCTCTTCTGTAGAATATATGCCTCATACTCTAGCACATTCTTTTTTATACAAAAATAGATAATTTTTTTAACATGTGCTATTTGAGATTTCCATGTAAGTTTATCATCTATAATAACACCAAGAAAACGAAATTCAGAGACTTTCAATATCATCTCCTTCTATTGACAATACTATATTTTCATATTTTTTTCGATTGCCAAAAATCATATATTTTTTTCGAATTCAATGATAACTTATTTACATCAAACCATTTTTTGAGATTTGTCATTTCATACACAATACATTCAGCTAGTTCCAAGTTATTTCCAGAACAGACTTTTTTTTATCATCCGCAAGTAAGTCAAACTGTAATAATTTTGAAACATCAAAAATATCATTAATATACAAAAGAAAAAGTTTAGGTCCCAACACAGAGCCTTGCGGTACTCCACATTCAATTTTCATATACTCAGATTTGGAATCTATCAGCTGTACATATTGTCTATTGTGAAGATAGCTGCTCAACCAATTTTCCTCTCATACCATATGAACTTAATTTCGAAATTAAAATATTATGATCTAAAGTATCAAAAGCCTTTTTTAAATCAATAAACACCCCTATAGTAAATGTCCTTTTATCTGTTGCTGTTGTTATTTCTTCAATGATATTCATTAATGCTGTCGCGGTTGACCTGTTCTGCCTTAAGCCATACTGGCACAGCAATAACATAGCAGCTATGACCCTCTGAAGTGGATAATGGATATGGCGGTTTACTTGTTTTGGTGTCATAGTTTAGGCAAGAAGTTTAGAGAGGGTTTCACTTTTGAATCCAATTAGATTTGGTGGACTACCTACAACAACAGAGATATTATGCTCAAATCTCATTTGGCATTGTATTGATTCCAGCGGTGTCTGCCATTCTTACAGTATCGTGTTCTGTCTGTCTAGCTTGTCGTGTCCACATCCTAAGTGGTCAGAAAAAGAACTTCAACACAATTACAGAGAAAATGGCATCGCCATTTCATGCTATGGTCACATGGTTACAAAGGCTTCTTTTGACAAGAATGTCAGACGGAAACACATATCAAACCCATAGTGATCACACAAGGATCACACCACAAAAAACATACAACATGACAACTGAACGAATGAATAAATGAATTTGTGTGAGTACAAATAGTACAAAATGATATTAACAAGTAACTACATGAATAATGAACTAAATATATGAGTGGGGGATTATACAATCAACAAATAACTGCCTAAATTCCAAATCGTTATTATTGTGAGTTGTGAATATGACTGTGATATAAAACCAAAGTGGCTTGGTTTCCCTGAGGCCCTAACAGCAGTGGCATTGCGTGTGACAGTAGATACAGGTTTCTATGAGGGATAGCAAATACATAAAACATACACCACACCCACTGACACGCTTGTCTTCACGTGTTAGTACAGCAGAGGGGAGATGTCACCATACCGGACCCAACACATCAGTGTTCATATTAGACACAAACAAGTAAGGTTTAAATACAGCCACATTAATGATTACTGTGGGTTTTATTTAGTTGTTGTATTCAAATCATACGGCTTCATTGTAAATATGAACTTGTTTTTGTATGGCTTGTTTAAATAAAGGTTTTAATAAAATTATCAAATGTTTTTTGTGACCATAGAGTCATTTACTTTTGTGAACCAATGAAACAAGTGCACATCATTACATCCAACTGACATTGAAGACTTCAATGCAGATCTGCAGCAAATTCCACTTAAACTTAATGTCAGACACAACCATAATCAGATGGCACTGTGCAATTTGGCCACAGTCTAAATTAAATCTGTCAATTTCAGACAATAGAATGACTTACTATTAATATTATATCAAACCTAATATCAATATAATCAATGTATTGATATTTTACATGACTTGGTAGAAGAATAATATGTTTTTCTTTTTGATTATATAATATTCAAAACAAAATCTATGAGAAAACAAATATGAATATGCTAATAAAAGCAGGGTTGATGATGGGTAGACCTTTAGTATAATAATAATAATAATTCATTATATTTATATAGCGCTTTTCCGAGGCTCAAAGACGCTGAAGTATACCTGTGCTAGTATACCTAGTATAGTATAGCTAGTATACCTGTGAGAACATGAAAATTAGGTTTCCTGTAACTGTGACAGCGCTGTGGTATTTGTTAGGGGGATGTCAGAGTGTGCTAGGGGCATGTGGGCGACAGTAACCAAAGTCATAGTACTTCATTTACTTCTCTGGCCAAGGCTGCATTGAACCCTAAATGACTGTAATGACTCAGTGTATTAAATAAATAAATTAAATGTAAACGCTTAAATTGTCATTAATTTACTGTTTTCATAGACCAACAATACCATTTTCCCCTCTAATTTAATTGAAGCTTTGTGTACACTTAGAATGTAATTCCTCAAAGTGATTCATTAAATGTTTTGGAGTCAAGAGTTAGAGCCTTTCTATTCCTATTGTGAACCCCCAGACACGATGATCCCACGAGATTAGACCTTAGTTAACGCAGCAGGCTTCAAAGAAGGGTGATAAAGCCTCCAGTTGAAACTTTGATGGTATTTTGATATCCGTTTGGTACACAGGGTGTGGTAAAATTCCTTGTTTTATTATTTCATTTTACAGTTGTGTTTACAAGCTACTCCTCCCACACATTGAGACTGATGTATGTATACAAGATAAGGAATCGTGATCTTTGGAGGGAGTGTACACGTTTTAATCAAGTAGAAGAATTTAGACCGTTCACAAGGGAACAATCATGTCAAAGCTCACATGTCTCATCCTGTGCGCTTTCCGTCCCTTCCCTCTCCCTCTCTGTTGTTGACAGCGCACTTACGTAACCTCTCTACGCCCACCGTACGTGCACGTGGCCACAGCCATAATAGGAATTCTAATGAGAGTTTAATACAAATAAAAAATAAACCAGGGCCATACTGTTCTACTGTCGTTGTTTATGGCTGCGAGGTCGATGACATGATCAGATTCAGGTCAACACGGCAGTGAAGGCAACGTGATCTGTCGAAAGACGACATCCTCTTCAGTTGGATGCTGTTGTAGATGATGGATCATATTCCACACCGCATATTCCATACAGCGTGGCTGTGTTCAACCACGTGAGGTGGGGGTGTAGGGTCGAGGTGCAGCTGCATACTCTGGCCTGGTGGAAACCAGCCCCTTGTGAGAGAAGGTCCGTGTGTTGAATGAACTGACCACAGCACACGCACTCCCCCCCCTCTCTCACGCGTGTTTCCCCTCCTCATCTTAAACTGTCATCCTGAGCCAGTGTGACGCGCAGTGTCCCCGCAGCGCCCGGATGAACGAGAGAGGCGTTGAGAAATCATGACTGTTTGACTCGGTGGAGGAGAGACTGCGTGTTGGAATCTGGACTGACTGACCGACACCCAAGACGACCACGGGAAAAGGTTCTGGGAAAAGGAGTCTGGGTGTGGGGAGAAAGGAACGGCACGGTTCTCGGTGTCCAATTTCACTCCGGTAAGTACATTTCTGCAGAAAATTGCTGCCCTGTCCTCGATGAGTATCTGTAGGTTTTGATTGCTTTAGGACAACTAAATGATCATTATCGTCAGGGCCGGTGGAGATGCACGGTGGACAGACAGGCCTGGTTGGTAAGTGCATTGCGTCAAAAATAGAGTTTTTGGACAACAACAATATTGCATAAACGATTTGCTCACATCGGGACCAATTGACACATGGGGGAGAACGACGTATGCGACGGAATGGCTAGTCGGAAAGGGGAAACCTTGTTTGTTTACAGGCTACAGGGTTCAGATCTGGGTGAGTTTAAAACAATATCGATGTTCACATCCAGCCTATGGTAGTGGACGGCGGCGGTACACGTGTGGGACTGTGTTTGGATCTCGTCTGTTTCTGAGTCGGCTGGGGGAGTTGGATAGTGGCTTTTGTCTATTAAAACTCCCTTTACTAATCGGACATGAAATTAGTTGTGTTGATGATAACCAACGTGTGGGTCTGTGTGTCCAGGTTCGGTTAGTTCGTCCACCGAGCCTTCCTGTGCTCCCTGAGTCTGCGCACTAGGGTCTAGACGACCATCTCCCCACGGTCACAGGGACGACACCATTCTACCTGGCTTTATACTAGCACATTTACACACTATCTGGCTTTGTACTAGCACATTTACACACTCTCTATATACTAGCACATTTACAGACTATCTCTTTATACTAGCACATTTACAGACTATCTCGGATAAAATATGGGTTAGGGAGATGAGGAGAGGTGGGAAATGATCTTGCTGTGTGCTAACGAACTTAGTGTTATTCGCGGCATTAAATCCACTGCATTAAAACCTGACATATTGTGGTCATTGTGGAAGAGCAGTGTAGATTGCTGCTGGTTCAGTTATAGCCATAAACAACGTAGATAGGACAGGGATTATCAGAAGATAGCAAATGAACCACTTCCTTTTTACTCACCTTTTGTTTTACCCTCACATTGGTTTGTAGTCAGTCTGGTTTGTTGGGAACTGTGCAGGGAATTTTGAGTTGTGCAAGCATGTCTCATATTTTCCCATCAGACACACAATGTGCCCTGAATGTCTTAGCTGTGTTCAGTAACACACTGGGTACAAGGCTGGTAGCCACTTCCCTTTGACTAACTCACTGGGATTGGCTTTTACCTGGAATTCAGTTGATTGCTCATTGTTGACCTGGCAGATTCCCATAGATAACCATGTTCCTGTGTCAAAGCACAGTGTAGGTGGAGAAGCTAGGGACTCATCTGTTGGAGGAGCCTCTCTCAGTAAGTATGCATATATGGCTGTGTTTACACATGCATGTTTCAGTTAGAGCTCAGGTGTGTGTGTGTGTGTGTGTGTGTGTGTGTGTGTGTGTGTGTGTGTGGTACACGTGACCTGTAGCGTGTGTCTGTTTACAGTTCCTTCACAGTCAGTCGCCTGTCAGACCTCACAGCGCCTGGATAGATAGATGGACAGGTTTAACATGTCAGCTAATCGCATCGTATGATATTGCGATCTGACGCCTGACAAAAAAAAAAGTGTTCATGTGCGATCTGCTTGGAGTGCCACGTGGAAAGTGTCACCCATACTACAGTCCCACACCCGTGTGAACGCGAGCCTCCTCTGGGACACCACACCATATAGATTCAGAGCCGAGGTATCAGCATTCCTCCATGTTTCTGATGAGAATCTTCCTGTCCAATGGTCAAGGTCGATACTAGTTTAACATTTTGTCCATTCAGGGGGTTAGCTTAAATTTCCGCCGGGAATCTTCCAGGCCATGATGCAGAATGTCATTCCACTGATGTCTTGTGTGTGTTTTGTGTGGATCCCAGGAAAGAGTAGCAGGATCCTAATAAATCCAATCGATTCACTTCCGGACTTGACAGAATTGAAATAGAGTTGAGCCTCTCACACAAACCTATGAAACACTGCTTGTTTCCATGACGGTGGTTATGCCCCATGTTGGCCAGCCGTCTGCCAGTGGGTGTGTCTCTGTCTGTCTGTCTGCCTGTCTGCCTGCCTGCCTGCCAGTGTAGGGGGGAGTTGGCAGCGCCATAAAGAATATTGCACTTCTTTTTTTAATTTAATTTAATTTATTTTTCAGATTTTATCCCTTTTTCACCCAATTTGGTATCCAATTGAACCCAACCTAGCATCCAATTATCCCCTGCCTATTGCGTAGGATCCGCCGCACGACCCCGTGGCCGGCAGCCCCAGAGGAGACCGCCAGGCAGACTAGCTGACTGGCTCCTCGAGCCCAGCACCGTTATTCCGGCACCCCGGGGGCGCTGTTGCGCGACGGATCCTTGTCCGGAAATAATCCTATACCGCCCTCTGGAGCGGCCGCTCAATATGCCGCTCCCTGTGTGCCTCGGCCATATCCGGGTCTGGCGAGACCGGGATTCGATCCCAGTCCCCGGTGGGCAGCTTGCACTAGTGGCTAGTGCTTAGACCGCTACGCCACCGCGGGGCAGAATATTGCACTTCTGATCAGCCCACTTTATTGACAGAGAGAGAGACACACACACACACACACACACACACACACACACAGAGAGATAGAGAGACACACACAGAGAGAGAGAGAGAGAGAGAGAGAGAGAGAGAGAGAGAGAGAGAGAGAGAGAGAGAGAGAGAGAGAGAGAGAGAGAGAGAGAGAGAGAGAGAGAGAGAGAGAGAGAGAGAGAGAGAGAGAGAGAGAGAGAGAGAGAGAGAGAGAGAGAGAGAGAGAGAGAGAGAGAGAGAGAGAGAGAGAGAGAGAGAGAGAGAGAGAGAGAGAGAGAGAGAGAGAGAGAGAGAGAGAAACAGGGACACACACACACACACAGAGAGACTGAGAGAGAGAGACTCACAGCGAGAGATGTTTGTCTCTAACATTTAGTTTGGTCTGTCCTTCTTAATCCTTGTTAAGGTAGAAAACGGTTGAGGAAAGAAATGACTACACACTCCCACTGAGGAACTGATGACTTCTTACTCCCTCCTATCACAGCATCTAAACACATACCTAGAGGGAGGGGGTGAAAAAGAGAGGACTTTTAAGTGAGAGGACTTTTTATGCCGCTGCATTTACACCTTGCGTTATGCGCCTTATATTTGATTTCCGTGTCTGCACTGTGATAGCAATAATGCCTAGTCCTCCATGACCAACACAATACAGTGAGTTAATGGTTAAACTGGCTGTGTTGATACAATACGGGTTAGGGAGATGAGAGGGGGGAAATTATCTTGCTGTGTGCTAACTAAGTTAGTGTTATTCACAGCATTTATGCACTGTGGTAATTTAGTGTGGAAGAGCAGTGTAGATTGCTGCTGGTTCAGTCATAACCATTAACAACGTAGATAGGACAGGGATTATCAGAAGATAGCAAATGAACCACTTCCTTTTTACTCACCTTTTGTTTTACCGTGCTAGTGTCTGACACACACACACACACACACACACTAGGCAGTGTTTCCTCCAGGATTTTTCCCATTGGTGGCGGGGTGGTCATCTTTCGCCGCACAGCGCGCGATTTTTTTTTCACGTGCACGCGCATAAAACACGTGCACACGACACCAATCGTGGTGATTTTAGAGGCAATAGATTATTGTTGCCCCGCGCATATTGCTATGAATAGTTCGAAGCTAGGTGCTTGCACGTTAGGTGCGAGAATGCTAGGTTAACCCATTAGCGGGAACATTATATTTGTTTCACAAAATAGGCTGATTTAATTGACCATGAACATCAGAGACAGACATTACGAATGTTCATTTAAAATACTCTATACTGAGCACTGGTATAAGAACATGAACTAGAGAACAGCAGTAAATGCAATAACCCACAGTCGTCGCTGATGATGTTGCATTTTCGATTAGGATAAGGGATTAAAGGCACCGGCGACGGACTAAAAGAGAAATCCGTTTACCGGCTTTTTACACGCACATGAGTTGTTGTAAGACTCATAAATGTTTCATTTCCACGGCAAAACAAACAATACACAACGAGGGTTTAGTACTACCACCGCATGATACAGCTGCATGTCATAAACTCGTGTAGAACAGCTGGGGAGTCAGAATATGTTTTCAACAAGGCAACAACTCTGCTTCTCACTCCAATTTTAAACTCTGAGAGCGCTGGAGCGCACACTGGGCCCGACGTCATAGAGAAACCGAGTCATTTGATTGGACGAGAGGCATTCCACGAGTGCTGATCGGATTTCCTGAGTGAATTTACGAACGCAGCCAGTTTTGAAAGCGCGTCGCCTCGCGCCGCGCGCCTGTTGAGAGATTCAGTCTCGATTGCAGTGCGAACACAAACGACGAGGTTAATTGCAACATTGTAACATATTGTAAATAACTACCCCTAAATCGTAACGAAATGTTGGTCTGGAAGCGGCCTAAATCTAGCTTCAATCTGCTTTTTTTCTGTTCTCCGGTCATAATAACTCGCTGCCTTTCTGCGCAGCCTGAATCAAAGTGGACTGTCTGAATGGTGGCGGAGGAAATTCTTTGGTGGCGGCCCGCCACGAATAAATGCATATAGAGGAAACACTGCTAGGGGTGGTGGTAGCCTAGAGGTTAGAGAGGCCAGCTAGCAGTCGGAAGGCCGCTTGTTCGATCACCGCCTCCGGAGGGAGCTGCATGTGCCCTTGAGCAAGGCACTTAACCCCTAATTGCTCCAGGGGCGCTGACACTGACTAACCCTGTGACTAGAGCAAAACATACCAAACTCCAACAATTTACCTATTGCTAAGCAACGCCCCCTTTGAAAACTCGGACAAACAAACAATGCTTCACTGACAGTGACTGACTGACCGACGGTGACTGAATGACATTCAATGACTTACAATGGCAGGAGAAGGGCACATTTCTGATTTCTGATTTACCACAGCAGGTAATAGACATGTTTTTTTTTAAAGATGACAAGAATATTTAGTCTAGAAGCTTTTCACCATCAGATATTAGCGAGTTGTTTGTCCGAGTTTTCTGCCTGTAGTGACTTTTGCTGTGATATAATTGGACAATTTCTATTTTGGGGCGTGGCTTAGCGATAGGTCCATTGACTGACAAGTCGATTGCATGTCAAATAAAAACATTCTGATACACACACACACACACACACACACACACACACACACTTCACGCTGGTTTGTAGTCAGTCTGGTTTGTTGGGAGCTGTGCAGGGTATGTTGAGTTGTGCAAGCATGTCTCATATCTTCCCATCAGACACACAATGTGCCCTGAATATCTTAGCTGTGTTCAGTAACACACTGGGTACAAGGCTGGTAGATGGACATGAGCCACTTCCCTTTGACTAACTCACTGGGATTGGCTCCTAGTTCAGTTGATTGCCCGTTGTTGACCTGGCAGATTCCCATAGATAACCATGTTCCTGTGTGAAAGCACGGGGAGCGGCACCCGGTGTGGTCTTCTGCTGCTGTAGCCCATCTGCTTCAAGGTCTGCTTTAATGCTCTTCTGCATACAGACGTGGTTATTTGAGTTACTGTTGCCAGTGTTACTATTGCCATTACTGTTAATGTTGCTCTCAGCTCGAAGCAGTCTGGCTCTCGTCCTCTGACCTCTGCCATCAACATGGCATTTTTGCCCAGAGAACTGCCGCTCACTGGATATGTTCTCATTTCAGACCATTCTCTATAAACCCTAGAGATGGTTGTGCGGGAAAATCCCAGTAGATCAGCACTTTCTGAAATACTCAAACCAGTCCGTCTGGCACCGATAACCATGCCAGGTACAAAGTCACTTAAATCACCTTTCTTTCCCATTCTGATGCTGGTTTGAACTCCAGCAGATCGTCTTGACCATGTCTACATGCCTAAATGCATTGAGTTGCTGCCACGTGATTGGATGATTAGATCAGTTGAAAAGGTGTACTTAATGAAGTGGCCGGTGAGCGTATTAGGTCATGTTCTCACATGAAAGTCCGAATCGAGACCCGGAGCAAGTGGATGAGTTCGCAACATTTTTGCATAAATTATTTCTCTGATTTGTGTTCTCACAGCCCTTCATGTAAACGAAGTAACATACGCAATCGAAGCAACAGACGTGGTAGCCTAGTTGATTGGTCAGAAAAAATGTGCCCGTTGTCCAGCTCTTATCCAGATCAACCCGCGTGTGCTGTTGTTTTGCTATGGACCGCCTCGAGCAGCGTTCTCACCAAAAGCGAAGCGAAGCAAAGTGATGGATGCGTCGTTTCTAACCGAAGCAAAACCACCCTTTTCAAGCTGAGCATCCGACGGGTATTTGCTCCGGGAGTTACTTCGAATGTGCGTTCTCACCGCTCCAAACGACGCAGAGCAAAGCAAATTTTATCCTAAACTCTGTTTCAAGTGAAGCAAATGTTCTAGTGAGAACACCCCCTTAGTACCTTATGAACATGCTAGAGCCCATCTGAAGCTGGCCTTTTAACTGTTCCTAGACAGAGCAGCAAAAGAGGTAGCATTCTCACTATGCAGCAAAACAATCACAAAACATTAGGTCAGGCCCATCTTTATCAATTCTTTTAAAATAGGCTGAAGACAGTTCTGTTCTGTTTGGCTTTTAATTGACTGTATTTTAAATACTGACAGTTTAAGCTAGGTTTTTAACTGACTGATTTGTTTTCATTTATTGATTTTAAATTTGAACCTTTTAAATTGTTATTGTATTGCAGTTATTTTATTTGGCTTTTTATATATTGCATTTTAAATGGTGACCTATTTTTATTTAGACTTTTAATTGTTATTTTATTGCACTTTTTATGTAAAGCACTATGAGTTTGCATTCGGTATGAAATATAGGACTACTATAGGAATACATTTGCTTTGCCTTGCCTGTGACCGCAGTATGAATGCTTAGGATGGCTGTGTAAATAACCAGATCACATCTAGCCACATCATTTTCCTCTTCCCCCTGTTTTGTGTGGAGAGCGCCAGATATGGGACTGATTCGTTCCATCATTACTAAAATGTATTGTCTAATACAGAATTATAGAATAACAGGGCAACTTTCTATTGCTGTTCAATCAATAGATTTCCTCTTTCCTCTTTTCCTCGTATGGATTTTGGCAACATAAACATATAGATCATTTGATCAATGCATTTCACAAAATAATTTAGTTGTCTTATTTAACTGTGCTGTAACAGAATCACCTCAGCCCAGTGGCCCAGTGGTGCTGGTAGGTAACAGAATCACCTCAGCCCAGTGGCCCAGTGGTGCTGGTAGGTAACAGAATCACCTCAGCCCAGTGGCCCAGTGGTGCTGGTAGGTAACAGAATCACCTCAGCCCAGTGGCCCAGTGGTGCTGGTAGGTAACAGAATCACCTCAGCCCAGTGGCCCAGTGGTGCTGGTAGTTTCTGTATCAAAGCAGGGTCACACCAGTGCGGCTCTGTCTCGTTGCCCTGATGTCAACTATGCTAATGACGGGCTTACTGCTGAACACTGAACTGTGAGGCATTGTGGTTTTATTTTTGAAAGGCGGGATGCACATTTGTCACTCTTTATCTGACTGGATTGGTTCAGAGACACAGCTGGGCTTGTCTGTCAATGTGTTATTTGTTGAGCCGTTATTTGTCTCTGAGCCTGGGTTATTGTTGTGTCGGAACATTCCTGACAGCAAAGCGCTGGAGAGAGATTGAGATGGTGGGAGGGACATGGAACGGTTAGAGTGGCATCTGACACTGCATGCTAGCTCGTTGACTTTTCAACAATACCTAGGTTATTATGAAAGGTTGACCAAGTTGCATGATTTGTTGCTCAGGCCGACACTTGTGAACAAGGGGGTCTGTATCTGAGACGGAGTTAGGTGGGAAAGCATGTGTGTGTAGCTGGGAGAGGCTGGGCTGTGCAAACAGGTGGAGGTATATAGTATTTGTACATGGTTCTATAGGTTGTAGGGGTGTGGATAGTGATCTGTGATAAAGATAAATGTGTGTAAAGGTGAATCTGCATGTCCAAACGTGTGCGTGTGTGTGTGACTCTGTTAAGATGTAGGTTCCATGTAAGGACGCACGGCTGGCTGGTCTCTGGTCTGCCTCATGTGACACTGCTATTTGTAGCCAGATCATTCCTCCTCGTCTCTCCCTTTAGCAACAGAGATCCAGAATCAGATATGTGACACCTCTGACGGGAGGGGGGGGACTGGGGACGGGGGGCTGGGGAGGAGGGCATGCGGTCTGACATGTGGAAGAACAAACCTCAAGACACCAGATGCACACATCTGATTCCTGTCTCTCACTGGTCTACGTGGAGGCGTAGTCGTGCCAACCTTCTGCATAGTGTAACTCATTGTCTATTTGCTATAGTATCATATTCAAATGTGTGCCCAGTAACCATAGTATCATATTCAAATGTGTGCCCAGTAACCATAGTATCATAATTCAATTCAAATGTGTGCCCAGTGCCATAGTACCCTATTCAAATGTCTGCCCAGTGCCTAATGTGTACAGTATCTGATTTTACAGCCACTTGCAATTAGTGATGCTCCGATCTGATCGGCGCCGATCGGTATCGGCCGATATGGCCTTGATCGGTTTTGATCGGAGTTCTCAAAACGGCCGATCAAACATGACCGATCAGTTTACAAAATGGCGTCGCCAGTCTGGAAATATTACACAGTGTCGGAAAGAGACAACAAATATGCCGTTTGTAATGTCTGCTCAAAAGAAATACCTTGCGGAGGAACGCACGCAAGGTCTTTCAATACCACGAATATCATACGGCATTTGCTGCGTTCGTCGATTCGCTCAGAGAGCGCCGAAGCGCACACTGGGCTCGACGTCATAAAGGGACCGAGTGCTTTGATTGGACGAGAGGCGTTCCACGAGTGCTGGTCAGAGTTCCAGCGCGACTTCACGAGCGTAGTGTAGGTAGTGTTCACCGACGTCATGTGACCCCGCGAGCAGGAAGTCACTTGGCCCATAGCAACAACAACTATTAGCGCGTGAGTTTTAGGTCTTCCTCTGTGCCCCTTGCACAAGTGTAGATAGCGAGAGACTTTTCAGCAGCAGGACATATTTTAGATGATAAGAGGAACAGGCTGAGTGCCAAAAACGCTGAGATGCTTGTATTTCTCAAGGCTAATCTGCCAGTGATGCTGCTTAATCAGAAGTAAGGTTTGAGTCTGAAATCTCCTTAGGTGCAATGTTTTGTTTTTTTGTTTTATTGATTATTGCTGACTTGCTGTCTTATCTCCTCCTAAATATGACTTGAAACTGACTGACTTGAAACAGTATTTTATATTTGGCTATAGCCTGTTTATGTTGCAGTTTAGTTTGGGTATGTTTATTGTTCCTCAGGAAAGCTACAGTTACAGTATAAGCTCCAAGTTCTCTAAGAGCCCCTAGTTCCTCTCATTCGAGTGGAATGTTGCACATTTGATGTGACAGTGTACATTTTATTTATTATGATTTTTATTTTCACATTTTATTTGTTTTTCCTGAAGTAAGCTACAGGTGGTTGTGAATTCAATAAAACAGATGGTCGTCAATTCATGATACTTTCTCATCTCCTAATTTCATTTAAATACTTAATATACAATGTCAATGGTGTTAAGAATAATTTAAAACATAAATAATGCTACACAATAAATAGAATGCTTCAATTGCCATTTTCGACGCTGTGATCGGTGATCGGTGATATCGGATCGGCAGATCACTGATTCCAGTGATCGGTGATCGGTGATCGGCACCAAAAACCCTGATCGGAGCATCTCTACTTGCAATGTACACTGTCCTCGACTTGATTCCTCTATTTGATTCCATGCACTCACAAATGACATCTCATATACAGTTAGGTCCATATATATGGACGCTGACAGATTCTTTGTTATTTTAGCTGTTTAGCAAAACATATTCAAGTTACATAAAGTGATATAATGAATATGGGCTTAAACCGCAGACTCTCAGCTTTAATTTGAGGGTATTCACATCCAAATTGTATGTAGGAATTACAGCTCTTTAATAGGGATGCTCCGATTTATCGGCCACCGATTTAAATCGGCCGATTTCACTCCAAATGACTCGATCGGTGATCGGCAAAAATGGCCGATCGCAAAAACCGATTTTTTATTTTTTTTTATTTTTTTTTCCTGGGGAAGACAGATAACTGAACAGAAAACATAGGAGGACGTAACAGTATGTAAACCATGAAGGCCACGTTTATGATGTCTTTTATACAGCCATATCACTGACTTGGGCTTCAGGCCCTAACTGGGTGATAGGCCAGACTTTAACTATGCCATAAAAATGGGTCTGCGTTTGCTTGGTGCCTAATGGATCCAAACTTTTGTCTAAAAAGCAAAAAATATGTAGGCTATCCAGTCAGTAGGCCTACAGTTATGTATTTAAAAAAAAAAATCGGTATCGGTATCGGTTGATCTTGAGGAAAAAAATCGGTGATCGGTATCGGCCCCAAAAATCCAGATCGGAGCATCCCTACTCTTTAATATGTAGCCCCTTCTTTTAGTCCCTTGAGACTTGAGACCAAAAGTACTTGGATAATTAACTCTAAAGCTGTTTCATGGACAGGTGTGGGCTATTCCTTTGTTAGTTGCTGGGAACGCACAACATGTGGTGCATGTGCTGCAAAAACAAAAACAAATCCATCAGAGAGATAGCGAAACATTAGGAGTGGCCAAATCAACAGTTTGGTACATTCTGAGAAGAAAAGAACGCACTGGTGAGCTCAGCACCACAAAAAGGTTTGGACGTCCAAGGAAGACAACAGTGGTGGATGATCACAGGATGCTTTACATGGTAAAGAAAAACCCCCACAACATCCAGCCAAGTGAAGAACAGTCTCCAGATTGTTGGCATATCATTATCTAAGTCTACCATAAAGAGAACATGAGAGCAAATACTGAGGGTTCACCACAAGGTGCAAACCATTCATAAGCCTCAAGAATAGAAAGGCAGATTCAACTTTGGCAAAAAACATCTAAAAAAAGCCAGCCCAGTTCTGGAACAGCATTCTTTGGACAGATGAAACTAAGACCAACATGTACCAGAATGATGGGAAGAAATATGGAGAAGGCTTGGAATGGCTCATGATCCGAAGCATATCACATCATCTGTAAAACACAATGGAGGTAGTGTGATGGCATGGGCATACATGGCTTCCAATGGCACTGGGTCACTAGTGTTTATTGATTATCTGATAAAAGACAGAAGCAGCTGGTTGAATTCTTAAGTGTTTACAGGGCCAACATTTTGGAAATTGTGTCACTGTCCAAATATTTCTGGACCTAACTCTATATTGCTCTCCTTGTGTTACAGTGTGTTACTCATTTGTGGCCAAATTATCCCTCTATCACCAAACCAAGTCTTTGAGTAGAATTGGCCCTGCAACCCTGAAATGTACTGAACTCTGAAGTGTGTCAGACATTAACTGTTGTTTCTGCATGCATGTACTAGGTTTAGTCTTAATACCTTTATCTTAAACTATAATTTAAACTGTACATACCGATCACAGCTTGACTAACTCAACTAAACAGTTGGATAGCATAATATGATGGCTTAAAAGAAGCATCACACACTGCATTCGTAATAATCTAATTTGTCCTATGTCATATAGCCTATAGGCTATAATATGTCTATAACATTTATTTACAGTTAGATCCGGAAATATTTGGACGGTGACACACTTTCCATCATTTTGGCCCTGTACACCACCGCAATGGATTTGAAATGAAAGAATTTAGATGCAATTGAAGCTTTAATTCAAGGGGTTGAACAAAAAATATTGTATGAAACGTTTAGGAATTGCAACCACCAGTTGGGAGAGTTCTTTACATCAAACTAGTATGTAAATACTATGTAAATACTAGTTAATGTGAACGCACATAATTCGCACATAATTCGCATTCCTTTTGCGAACCTTCAAAAGTTTGCTTAAAATTCGCTTGACATTTTATGGAAACAGGCTACAGTATATCCCTAAACACTCCAGAATTCATCTGGCTGTTTCTGTCTTCTGTCACATCATCAATAAACACTAGTGCCATTGGAAGCCATGCATGCTCATGCCATCACACTGCCTCCCTCCACTGTGTTTTACAGATGATGTGGTATGCTTCGGAGCCGTTCCAAGCCTTCTCCATACTTTTTTCTTCCCATCATTCTGGTACAGGTTGATCTTAGTTTTATCTGTGTAAAGAATGCTGTTCTAGAACTGGGCTGGCTTTTTTAGATGTTTTTTTTGGCAATGTCTAATCTGACCTTTCTATTCTTGAGGCTTATGAATGGTTTGCACCTTGTGCTGAACCCTCTGTATTTGCTCTTGTGAAGTCTTCTCTTTATGGTACATGGACTTGGTATGGTACTGGACTTGGATTATGATGCCTACCTCCTGGAGACTGTTCTTCACTTGGCTGTTGTGAAGGGGTTTTTCTTCACCATGTAAAGGATCCTGCGATCATCCACCACTGTTGTCTTTCATGGACGTCCAGACCTTTTTGAGGTGCCGAGCACCAGTACGTTCTTTTTTCTCTCAGAATGTACCAAACGGTTTTTGGAGGGTTTGGCCACTCCTGGCCACTCCTAATGTTTCTGCTATCTCTCTGATGAATTACTTTGTTTGTTTTTGCAGCCTAAGCCTGTTTAAGCCTGTTTCACTTGCATTGAGAGATCATTTGACCACATGTTGTGAGTTCACAGCAACAGCTTCCAAATGCGAATGCCACACTTTTGCAACTCAAATGCAACTCAGACCTTTTACCTGCTTAACTGATAAACTTTTGGTCCCTTGGAAAAGAGGGGGCCACATATTAAAGAGCTGTCATTCCTATTTGGATGTGAATACCCTCAAATTAACACAGGGAGTCCGCACCATATTCATTAACCGTAAATTGAATATGTTTTGGTAAACAGCTATTACCTAAACAGCTAACTATTTCTCTAAAATGAGATGGGCTAATCCAACCCCCCTTGACAGGTGTGCCTTGTAAATAAAAGGCCACTCTAAAATGTGCAGTTTTTAAAGAACATAAACCACCTGTAGTCTACATTAGGGATGCACCGAATTTAAAATTCTTGACCGAAGCCGAATTTAAGGAAACATTTGGCCGAATACCGAATGTGTACCCGCAGTTTTTCATTTATTTTTGTACCATTGCATAAGTTAAATACGTTTTCCTTTTCATTCATGCTTTTCAAAGAAAAACATTTTGAAAACTTTTATTGATCACTTTTATTGAACATTCCTGCAGACATTAGGCTATACCAACAAAGCACAATAACTGAAAATAAATAAATAAGAACAGCATTGCACTGTTTGATCGGGTCATCAAAAAACGTCTACTCAGGATTTTTCCTGGCACAAAATGAGGTGTTATGACAGAAAAAGTTATTTAGTCCTTGTTAATGACAGTAATACCATGTCAGTGTCTGATCAATAGAACTTTTCAGCGATTGAAAACCCTGATAGACTTCAAAACTGATCATTTTGCAAATAATACTTTACAAGTAGCACTGATTAACACTAGTATAGGGTCAACTTGTCATTCTGGATAATGAAACCGACCTAAAAGACTGTTCTGACCGCTGACAAAGCGACGAGTGCGCAAGGCCAGGGCGCATCATGTTGCTGGCTGGTCGGCTGGTTCCCTGTTTTGTCTTTACGTGCACATCTATTTCGCTAGCAAACACCAAAAGCTACCGTAAACTTATTTGCAGTACAACGCCACCAGGGTTAGGATTAAATAGTGCCCCAGCCACCACATCGGTGCAATGCCGCAATTGCAGTTAGTAATGACATAAATCCACCGAGTGCAACGCTTGTAGGAAATACGACCAAGAGTTTTGTCGAGAGCTGGAGGCGGCTAGAAATATGACGGAGACGGTTGCCTCATAATTCTCTATGCAGGAAACCTGCTACTATTCACCTGTATAACCCTGCTACTATTCACCTGTATAACCCTGCTACTATTCACCTGTATAACCCTGCTACTATTCACCTGTATAACCCTGCTACTATTCACCTGTATAACCCTGCTACTATTCACCTGTATAACCCTGCTACTATTCACCTGTATAACCCTGCTACTATTCACCTGTATAACCCTGCTACTATTCTCCTGTATAACCCTGCTACTATTCACCTGTATAACCCTGCTACTATTCACCTGTATAACCCTGCTACTATTCACCTGTATAACCCTGCTACTATTCACCTGTATAACCCTGCTACTATTCACCTGTATAACCCTGCTACTATTCTCCTGTATAACCCTGCTACTATTCACCTGTATAACCCTGCTACTATTCTCCTGTATAACCCTGCTACTATTCACCTGTAAAACCCTGCTACTATTCACCTGTATAACCCTGCTACTATTCACCTGTATAATCCTGCTACTATTCACCTGTAAAACCCTGCTACTATTCACCTGTATAACCCTGCTACTATTCACCTGTATAACCCTGCTACTATTCTCCTGTATAACCCTGCTACTATTCACCTGTATAACCCTGCTACTATTCACCTGTATAATCCTGCTACTATTCACCTGTATAACCCTGCTACTATTCACCTGTATAACCCTGCTACTATTCACCTGTATAACCCTGCTACTATTCACCTGTAAAACCCTGCTACTATTCACCTGTATAACCCTGCTACTATTCACCTGTATAACCCTGCTACTATTCACCTGTATAACCCTGCTACTATTCACCTGTAAAACCCTGCTACTATTCACCTGTATAACCCTGCTACTATTCACCTGTAAAACCCTGCTACTATTCACCTGTATAACCCTGCTACTATTCACCTGTATAACCCTGCTTCGGCGGTAAACATTCGGTCTTTTCACACATTCGGCCGAATACCGAATGTGCTTTTTTTGCTATTTTTCATCCGAATACATTCGGTTGCCGAACCTTTGGTGCCTCCATAGTCTAAATAGTGCCAATCTTCGGTATTGCATTGTAAATGGTTTAACCACCTACTTAGGAAGCAATTTGCTCATGGAAATCACATTCATGCATTTTCAGTCCAGTAATTTTGTGAGTCACACTCAACTGTGTCAGTCACCTTTTTGTATGAATCAATTGGATAATAACATCAGCCATATAAAGGCTACATTCTAACACTATTGTTGTTCATTTCACACCAAACATAGATTTCTAAAAAGCAAATATGGGCCATTAAATGACTTTCGGACTAAATAAATACAAACCTAGGGATCCACACCAAAACCTCTTAAAGTCTACTAACAGATGCTGTGTTTGTTAGAATGCCGGGTATTCATGGCATGTCTGTTATACAACAGTGTATTGTGAGAGCAGGGGGGTGGTGAGTGGGTTTAGGCTCTGGTCTGCCCCCTACTGGTGTGGCAGAGCAATGCACTGATCTGAGCTGCTGGGGAGGAAATGTCTTGAGGAAATTATTTGAACCCTCCAGGATTAGAAATGATCCCTGCCAATCCCCTCACCTCTCTGTCACCGGGACGCAAGCAAGAGCACCTGTCGCAAAGACTTCTCCTCAGAGTCCAGCCCACGGGGACAGTGCTCGCACACACACTCACGCAAACACAGACACACACACACACTCACAGAGACACAGACACACACACTTGAACAATAACACACACATTCAGACAAACACAGACAAACACGAGCCTGAACAATAACACACTAACAAACATGTTCACCGATGGAAAAAAAACTAAAAAATCTCTGGGCAGGTTGCATAATCTGTAGCTTTTTGTGAGCTAAGATATGCTTGTTAAGATGCTCGTTAAGATAACTATATGTTTGTCTGCTTTTATACCCTACTGGACGTCACATGACCAGATGTTATTTTGCCTTATAAGCATTTATAATACCGCATGGAGCTATAAATAAATGATATTATTATAAATTGGTTTGATTATGGAGTAAGGCACGAGAGACTGAGGTTGTGAAAGGGGGTTGGTGTATGCGCGTGCTTAGTGAGTGTGTGCAGGAGTGTGTTTAAGACATCGCCCTGCCGTTCCTCTGAAGAGGTGTCTGCATGTTTCCACGGCGACCTTGCTACGTGGCCACAGCACTAATCACGGCCAGCCCATAATACTGTTAGCCTGGTCATGTGCTGAAAGCCAGGATTAAGAGCAGGACAGCCCGCCAGATCCAGCTTAGGCAGACACACACACACTCACACACACACTCACACACACACACACACACACACACACACACACACACACACACACATACACACACACTTGCGTTCAAGTATTCACATCCACAAACACGCTTAAACTCACTTAGTTGGCATGCGCCAACTAATAGCTCAACACAATACTGCCACAAAATGCCCAAAACACGGCACACATTACTACTGCTTTTCTCACACACACACACCCACACACATACACACACCCTGTATGCTGACACCATACGCTAATACCGGCCCAAAGGTTGTCCTGGTAACACACATGAATACATTCACCTCTGCCATTCAGCTCAGTTGACCATGGCACTGCTTCTGACCAGGCCCGGGGCTCTGCTGCTCCAAGTGGGAGGCAGAGGGAAAGAAAGAAAGAGGAGAAGGGAGAGTAAGTTTATTTCTATAGCACCTATCCCAGACCAGGGGTCACAAAGTGCTTTACACATATAAAAACATAATAAAAGAACAAAAGTTATAGCAGGTTAAAAGAAATAGGTAAACAAGTGAAAATAAGAACACGAAACAAATAACAAGTATGTACAAATAAACAGGACACAAAAAGACAGGCTTTTGGGGTTGAGAGCTGTAGAGAAGACATCTTCCTCGTCTGGATGCATGTCCTGATCAAAAGAGTAGAAGTGGGAGCCATCCGGCGGCCATAGCCGTGGCAGGGGATGGGGAGGGAGGAAGGGAGAGGGAGGAGTAGAAGAGGGGAGGTGGAGAGGTAGAGAAAGTGGGAGTGAAGGAGGAGGAGGAAGTGGAGGGAGGAGGAGGAGCAGGAGGAGGAGCAGAAGGGTCTGGGTGAAGGGTAAGGTGACTCCCACTCTTTTGGCAGCACAGGGGGTATCAGGTCACGCTCTCAGCCTCGTAGCTACAGCGACCGACCAGGCCTTCTGATTGGCTCAGCCATGTGTCCTGCCGATGTGCCAGTTCTTCCTATTGGCAGAGAGTCCTCCACCCTGGGTGTTTTGAATGAACAGACCGTTCTCGCTCACACAGGGTTTAATTTAGGCTTTGGGGTTGATTCTCCCAGCACTCGTAACGTTTATTTTCAGAGGTGAGTAACAGCGTCTGCTGTTTGTCAGGGTTATTTGTAGCGGTGAGTATTTTAGTGTGCTTGTTGTTTTTAATTTGAGTGGTTTCACATGCTGCTGTGAGGGGCGAGGGACAATCCGGACTACGGCCTGTTTTGATTGGTGGGCAGCGGGTTACTGTATGACTGGGACTGTATGACTGTGGGACTGTCGAGTCGTAATGGTATCATCAGCGTTGGCTGGCTGCCCAGATGTGTGACTTCTAAGATCCAAGCGCATTGATCTTTATCCGACACGACGGATCAGATCTGTACAGCGCTTTTTCAAGGGCACGGATCGATTCAATAAGGATCGTGGAGCAGATTTGTGGCTTCGGTTGATTGATAGTATTGAAAAGTGAATTTTAGCCGAGGGCTGTTTAGAATTCTTAATGAGTGTTTGTGGTTTGTTTATCAGGTGCCCTATTGAGTTGATATGATAATCACACACACCCACACTGTTACAGCGGCTGTACATCCATTTCAGAATCACAGTCAGAATAGTTTTTATTACATCCCAATGTACAAGTACACAATAGTAAACTTCTTTGGCTTAGGTTCCTCAGCATTGGCTTTGCAGCATCAAGATACAAAATCTACATAATAGAGTAAAGCAAAATAGTCAGGATGCTCTCGGTTGTGCCTCTGAAGAAGGTCCCTGATCAGGCCAGTCGCTGTTGTGTCGTCTGTGAACTTGATCACTGTGTTGGAGCTGTGAGTGGCCACGCAATCGTGGGTGTACAGGGAATAGAGGCAGGGGGCTTAGTACACAGCCCAAGGGGGCTCCTGTGCTGATGGTCAGAGGGGCGGAGGTCTAAGGCTTGGTTCACACCGGAAAGCTGTACCTCAGCAGCACGTGCATGGCGGAACTGCTGCGGCTCTCACGCTCGCGGCTTCCATACTGGCAGCGTTTCTGCTGCTGCTCTGACTGCGGAGCTGCTACTGCCAGCCCTGTCTTTGTAGGCCTACATTGAGTTTTGCCTTTGTGTACGCGGCACATGGAAAAACTAGGTCCGATCTCTAGATGGCGTGACGAGGCAGCCACGTCTTACGCACGCCGTATGGCTGCTCTAACCCGTTACGGGCGCCGTAATGAAACGCACATGCGCTGCTGAGGTTGATCTCCGCTGTGTGAACCGGCCCTTAGAGTCCATCTTCACCACCTGTTTTCGGTCCGACAGGAAGTCCAGGATCCAGTCGCTTAGGCTGGGGTCGACACCTAGGTCCCTGAGCTTGCTGTCAAGTCTGTGAGGAGACTATGGTGTCGAACGCTGAACTGTAGTCTACAAACAGCATCCTCACATGGGAGTTTCTCTTGTCAAGGTGGGTGAGGGCTGAGAGGAGTGCTGTGGCGAACGCGTCGTCGATCGATCGTCTGTCGATCAAATTGGCGAGGGTCCGTGGTGGGTGGCAGCATTCTGCAGATAAGGATCTTAAGGAGCTTCTCAAAGCATTCGCTCACTACGGAGGTGAGAGCAACAGGGCGTCAGTCTTTTAGGCATGTTACCTTGCCCTTTTTCAGTACCGGGATGATGACGGATGCCTGAAAGCAGGAGGGCGCTATGCCCGTGGAGAGGGAGTGTTTGTCTGCATGTGTTGGTTGGTATTCACCCCAATGCCTGGGAGAAGGGGAAACACCCAGCCTAGAGAGCAGAGTGTTGCTTGAATCACTGTACGCCTCTAGGGAGGGGGTGAGAGTCCTCTCCACTGAAACCAGAGAACGTTGACCTGCAGTGCATTCACACATGAGACTTACCCAACACCAAACAGCCAAAGGGGGACTGTGTGTGTGTGTGTGTGTGTGTGTGTGTACGTACGTACGCACATAAACCGTATGCCTGCAGAGCTGCCAAGTCTCACGCTTTGGCCGTGAGACTCACGCATTTCAACCAGTTCTCACGCTCTCACGCTGCACCTCTATTTCTCACGGCAAGAAATAACAATTGTTTTACGGGACTTTTATTTTTTTAATTCCTTGAAAGAAAGCTACCGGACATGAGTTTCGTGGCATCTTTCTGCACGCGCGTTAACTTGAGTCTGCAATCAAAGCGGCAGGCAAGCACTGATGGAAGAACCTGTGTTCACGCGAGCTGCAAGAACGTAGCAAGCAGTGTTGCCAGATTGGGCTACCTTTGGTCACACTGGACGGGTGGATTCGGCAGCTTTTAGACCGGTTGGGCTGGACATTGTCAATTCCGTCTGGCAACCGTGGTAGCAAAATATGTGCATACATTACAACATCGTATCTGGTAGCCTACTGGACTGGGTTGCACCAATTTGGCGTAAGTCATTACTAAATGCAGGCATTTAGTAGTTACTAAACCTCTAGTTGTTACTAGCTAGTTTCAAACTAGTTGTTTACTAATTTCGGTTGCACCACGCCACTCTTTTGCCAATTAGCTAGTAAATACTCAGTTTTGGTAACAGTTTTTTGATTCTCTACTGTAACATAACCAGGTACATTAATAATAATTAATAATAATTACAATTTACAATACAAATACAACAATTGGGGGTCCCTCCCCAAAAAATTGGCACAAGAAAAAAATGGCACATTGGCACAAGAAAAATTTGGCACAAGATCAACCACCAAGCCCTCATTCTGACCCAGGAAAAACCCTGGTATGTACTGTATAACATGATAGCCGTCTAACTATGAGCAATGCACTGTATATAAGATGATGACCAAGGGTCTTTCTGCTGCTGACCAAGGGGCTGAGTCCTGTTGATGGGGCCCAATTTTCTTTTAGAGTCTGTCTGTAGGCTACTGTATTTGTTTATTAAGATTTCATAAATATAATATATTGTCTGAATTTTTGTCTTGTTTCATAAAATGTAAATTATTTTTATTTCTTGTGCTGGTTTATTATGAACAACATGTAAAATTGCAGGAAACTAGCACAAATAATTGGGTGGGAGAGAGGGGCCGCCGCTGCCAAAACGTGCACAGTTTTGTGTCGCTCCACCGCCAAATAGTATACTCACTCCAAACTTTTGGTGAAACTTGGCAGCCCTGTGCCTGTGTGTAGTCATTGTCTTGTACTCAAATCATTGTTTATGTAGTGCCCGGCACCAATGTCTGTGAAGATGCTATGAAAGTGAGGACGCACACTTTTTTGTAAACAATGTCATTTGTAAAATAAATGCCCTGTCAAAAAAGACGGGATCATAATCGCGTGTCACGTGACAGCTTCTCCTCGTCTGCTGTAACACGTTCTGCACTCTGTACTCGGGTGAGCGTTGGTGATGCATGTCTTGTTATGTTTAGGTACTGTGTGATCATCTAGTTGTGTAGTCATGTGTTTTTAGCATGTTCATGTTCTATCAGTATGTTGTGATGTGCTAAACATGCAGAGCAGCTATCTGCGATGTTCTCTGTTGTTAGTTAGCTAGCTAGCCTGGTGGCGCACAGTCTGACACCAGAGTGTGTTTGTCTGTGTGTTTTGGTGCATGGCGATTTTCTCTGCTAGTTGAAATGAGGTGTACCGACATTCAAATGTCTGTAAGAAAGAAAAGAAAATCTGTGAAAAACTGAAAAATGACCGTGCCAACTAGGTCCACCTTTCACCAGCTGCTGTCACAAGTTTTACCGTGGTCAAATTTGGGGACGGTTTAACAGTGTCAATTGTTTTGTATTACCGCCCAACCCTAGCCCTGATTGCTGTTTATCCACGCTGGAAATTACAGGTATCGAGGCAAACAGTGCTGAGATACATTGAGCAACGTTGCAGTTATGCTACAAACACAGAACAATGTGTTTAAACCTGCTTTAATGAGTGTTGCTCAGGGTTCAAAATCCAGATGAAGAATCCCAGAGTCCCTGCTGCTCTGTAAACAATACTTTAGTGATGCATGCCAACGGCAGGGGACTGGGGGCAGGCCTGAGACTGGGAGAGTATGTATTGAGTTGTAGTAGTAGTAGTAGTGTATCGTATAGTATGGTGCGCGAGTTAGTGACGTGCAACATGCCAAATTAGCCTTTGAAGTGAGTGCGGGTGGAGACTGCTGACCTGTGGTGTGCTGCCTGGTTGTTGTCATTCTCCGCTGCCCCCCCGTGGACATCGCTGGTCTTTGGTGTGTTTGCGTTTGGGGCAGGGAGACAGCGGCCCTGAGGAGAGAGGGGGAGACAGCTCTGAGGAGAGAGGGGGAGACAGCGGCTCTGAGGAGAGAGGGGGAGACAGCGGCCCTGAGGAGAGAGGGGGAGACAGCTCTGAGGAGAGAGGGGGAGACAGCGGCTCTGAGGAGAGAGGGGGAGACAGCTCTGAGGAGAGAGGGGGAGACAGCTCAAAAAACCCAAGGACGCTTTACAATTCTAAGGGAATGATCAGACAAACAAAACAGAAAACAAACAAAGCAAAACTGAAACATTGACTAGGGGCCAAAGGCCTTGGAGAACAGATATGTTTTGAGGGCTAATTTGAAGGAGTCCAGTATATGACATTATTATGTCTTGGAACCGCTTTGCATTATTGCAAACAAAATAAGTAAATAATATGAATTCAATCAAAGTGCGTTTTCCTTGGAGAGTGGCTTGTTTAGGTTAATGAGCATGCGACTATTATATGACACTCTGTGTTTGGTGTTTGCCATGTCATGTTGTGACGTTATGTTTTACGGTATGTGTGCTATGTACTTTACTGTATGTGTGTGTGTGCATATGTGTTAGAATGAATGCCACCTGTCACTAAAGGTACAAACACAGCACTGAACGATGTGGACCTCAATTCTTTCATCACTCTGAAATATAACATTGGCGACGAGGATGGCTGAGTTTTCACTACCACCACCACCGGCACCAGGTCTGTGCCTGGCGAGCCTCTGATTCAGTGGGGCAGATGGATAGAAAGCTTTACAGTCGACCTCGAAGCCATGGAACCTATGGACATTTCTGAAGAGGAAGACGGCAAGAGAATTGAGGTCCACACTGTTCAATGCTGTGTCTGAAGCTTTAGTGACAGGTGCCGTTCATTCTAAGAATGAATTGGCTCACGTTGTTTGCGTCATTGATCGGTTGTCGTGATCGGCGCCTAGAAAGCATTATCGGATTTCCCCGATCTCATATTTTTACTGAATAACGGCCAATTCCGATTGCTCGCCGATCGATCAGGGCATCCCTAGTACCAGAGGGAGCTTGAAGAAAATGTGAGACCATCTGTCCAGAAATTGAAGCTGAAGCAGATGTGGACCATGCAACATGACAATGACCCAAAACATTCTAGTAAATCCACCAAGGAATGACTCAAAAGAAAGAAACAGAGAGTTCTGGAATGGCCAAGTCAAAGCCCGGATCTTAATACAATTCAGATGCTGTGGGGTGATTTGAAACGGGCTGTGCATGCAAGACACCCCTGAAACATCACACAGCTGAAACATCACACAGCTGAAACATCACACAGCTGAAAGAATTCTGCATGGAGGAGTGGGAAAAACGTTCTCCCATTTAATGTCAGAGACTGGTAGACAGTTATAGGAGACATCTAGTTGAGGTTATTTCAGCCAAAGGGGGTAATACCAGCTATTAGGGCATAGGGTGTCTTAACTTTTTTCTCAGTAGGAATTGGCATCTTTGTTCATTTGTTACATTTTAATTGTTTTGGTTCAAGTACACCTTTATCTATAGATGTTTGAGAGAAGATCAAATATTGATATGTTCATATATTTGTTATTTTTATTTTTTAAATCAAGGGGTGTCCTAATTTTTTCACATGACTGCGTGTGTCAGGTAGCGTGTGTGTTTAAGTGTATTTAAGCGTGGGCACACTGTTATCACTCCAAAATAAACGTTCTGTCTGTTGACTGGCTTACCTCACTCTATGATGTCGTGGCCTAAATACTTGTTGATTTGCTAAACCTCTACTAATCAGAAGCCTCCAGTCTCTGTCAATCCCTCTCACAGCATCATTTTTGTGGGAATGACTATCGCCATGTTAGCGATGGTCGCCGTCTGTATAATAGTTGCTATGGGTATATCGCCTATTGGCCTGTCAGTGATGGTTGCCACCCGTTGTTCAGAACTGTTGAAAGACAATGAAGACACTCATTGCGGCTGAAGGCTGCTCTGGGCCCGGGCACCCAGCCCTGTTTTTGGGCTTGTGTCGTTGCGAGAACTTCTGTCTCCTGAAGAGAGGCCACATAGAGACATGCTGTCCATCTGCTGTTTGAAAGGAGCCATTGTGACATGGAGGAGAGAGAACGAGGCAGAAACAAGCCGGTTATTACGCTTGCGTGCGTGCGGTATATGTGATTTGAATGTCACAGACACAAGGTAGACATGCGGCCTGTGTATTTCAATACCACACACACACACACACACACACACACACACACACACACACACACACACACAGTAGACATGCCTTGTATTTTAATACCACACACACACACACACACACACACACACACACACACACACACACACACCCTGTAGACATACAATGGGGGAAATAAGTATTGAACACATCAACAATTTTGTCCAGTAAATGTATTTCCAATGAGCCTATTCAAGTGAAATTTGCACCAGACTTTGGTATTAACTCAAACAATCCAGACAGAAAATCTGAACATTCAAGTCCATATGTAAATAAAGTTGTGTAATAAAGTGGAATGAAACAGGAAAAAAGTATTGACTAACTGACATTAATTCAATACTTAGTAGAGAAGCCTTTGTTTGTAATGACAATGTCAAGGCGTCTGTATGAAGTAACTAATCGCCCGCAGTATTCAGGTGTGATTTTGGCCCATTCCTCTACACAGATTGTCTTTAAATCTTGAACAGGGGGCCCTCTTGTGAATATGGATCTTCAGATGCTTCCACAAATGTTCAATTGGGTTTAAGTCAGGGGATTGACTGGGCCATCCCAAAGAGTCCTGCTGGAAGGTCCACCCACGTCTCATCCTCAGCATCCTGGTGGATGGCAGCAGGTTCATCTCAAGAATCTCTCTGTACATGGCTCCATTCATTGTTTCTTCAATGATATAAAGTCTGACGCCTGCGTCGTCTGTTGTTCTTCCTGCACACAGGTAA